>NW_015163111.1:99553-112805 GCF_001447785.1 Gekko japonicus | reverse complement strand
GAAGGAAGGAAGGAAGGAAGGAAGGAAGGAAGGAAGGAAGGAAGGAAGGAAGGAAGGAAGGAAGGACTTGAGCTTGGATTGGGGAGGGTTCCTCCTGCAGTATGAATGGCTAAATAGCAGGGGGATTTCCAGGTCCCACATGGAGCATCACAGGCTGGGGTGGGTCTAGGCTCTCAAGGATCCTTCTGCCTCTAGAAGAGTGAGAGAGGAGAAGTAGGAAGCCCCCGATGGCCTGGGCATTGCTGGGGATCCCCCCCCCACTTCCACTGCTGCTCCTGCAGCCACCATTGCTCCTGCAGCATGCCAACAGTGAGCGCCCAAATAACCACCAGCTGTGTTTTTTCCATGCCCTTACTGGGGAGGGAGAGAAACTGCACACACACCCCGCACTTGCTCTGGAACTTTTGATTATATTAGCTGCCTCCCCCCGTGGCCCCCTCCCAAAAAAGTCCCTAGCTACGGGGCTGAGGAGGAACCACCGTTGTTGCTTCTAAGGTCCCGGCTAAAGGAAAAGTTGGCCAGTTTGGGAGGAATATCAAGGTTCTGGCAGAAGAGCAGGGACTGCTCCACCTACCTGAGCTGTCCAAAGGCAGCCACAGACCAGCTGAGAGGTGGCTGGTGACAGAGAATGTGGTAGAGTTGCCAAGTCCATTTTAGCCCCCAGCGGGGGACTTTGGGGAGCATTCCTGGAGTGGGCAGGGCATCCTCGATGTGATTATGTCATTTTGGGGACATCCCCCCCCCACCCGCCCGATGGGCACGCGGAAATGCCAGCTCCCTGGAATTAAAGGGGCCCCTTTAAGTGCAGGGAGCTGGAAGGCTTCGCACGCCCCATTGGGTGCATGGGAAATGCTAGCTCCCTGCACCTAAAAGGAGCCCCTTTAACTGCAGGGAGAAGGGAGAGGGGTGGCTGCGGGTGTTGGGGCTTGGAGAAGGGGCTTCCCCCATCAGCCAGCTGGCCGGCGGTGGATAGAACCCCCCCAAAAGTGGGGGGCCCCTGCCAAACCGGTGGGGTTGGCAACCCTAGAATGTGGTGAGAGGAAGATCAGGCTGGAAGGAGGCAGCCCTGGTGAAGCTGAAGCAGCTGCAGTGCAACTGCCTCCAAGAATATAGTGGCGGGGGCCAGGAGAGGCCTGGGGAGGCAGCAAGGTGGCAGAGGGACTGGATGGACAGGAGGTGTATCCACCAGCTGGGGCGAAATCCAAAGCAGCTACAGGGCAGCAAGAAAGCCCGGGAAGGCAGCCTTCTCTTGAGCTGTCCCACCTTCTGTCCCTTCATAGGCCAACCAGAGGCTCTGAGGAGTGTTCTCCCTCCTCCATTTCCCCTTCTGGCTGCCTGTGCCTGGTCCTGACCAATGCTCCCTCTAAGCGGTGGAGTCCTGTGAGCAAAAATTCTGCTCTGTGAGCTACTGGCATTTAAGTTGTGAGCGAGCGATTTGGCTACTGCATAAATTAGTTTGCTCTGGAGCCATCCTTCCTGAACGAAGACAAAAATGTGTGAACGGGAGGCTAAAAAACTGTGAGCTAGCTCACACTAACTCAGCTTAGAGGGAACACTGGTCCTGACCTGCCACAGCAGTTACTGACTGGTTGCTCGGTCTCCTTGTGTGCTGCTCCAAAGCCACTGCTACCTCTGGCCTCTCTTGGCCTCCGTTGTTCTTCCCAGCCAGTACAGGCTCCAGGGAGCTGTTGCCAGCTGCTGCTGCCTCCTTGCTTGTCTCCTGCCAGTCAGTGTGCTGCAGGTGACTGGGAGGATGCCTTTCATCCAGCGGGGGGGGGGGGTAGAACTGGGGCTGCGCCGAGCCCCATGCCAGACAGCACCAGTCTGTATATTTATGTGTGAGGCAGGGATCTTTTTCAAAAACATAAAAGCAGAACATAAGGGTGAACAGAGGCAAATATTAATCACTCTTCTCCCTTCCCCACATTACCTCAATGCACTAAGTGCTTGGCTGTTTGAAGCATTTGTTCTCTTCCCAGCCAAATCTGCAAGTTTCATTTTTAGGTGCCTCCAAAACAGCTCAGTAGGTTTTCTCCTACCTGCCTGAAACTTAATTTCTGTTGGTGAGACCAACAGTCCCTGCTAGCTTCTTTCCTGTTGGCTGCAGGTCAAAAAGTTGCAGGTGGGAATGTGTTTCCCATTTTGAAACCAACAGGAACGTCATCTGAACACAATAACAGCTCGAAGTGCACCTCACAAACAAAACGTATAACAGAGTGCCCCAAATCTGAACTCATTTGAGATTTCTGCACACATCTGTAGTGTGCACCAGTGGTGGAAATGAGATATTATGGTCAGGACTGGACAATGTGGCAGTTTTACATCTGCAATATAATGTTGCAAAAAAACTTTTAGAGGAAATTATTTCTCTGTGGTCTCAAGAGGGCTAAGACTGTTTTCTCTTTGGTATGAAGTTAGAAATATACAGTATTATATCTGAGAGTTCAGCCATCAGTTTCTCTAAGAAAGGGACAAACATAAGTCAATGCAGCCTTATCTGTGTAATCGTGAGCATAGATGCAGCTTTGTTTTGGCTTTACAGTCATTACAAAAAGAAAGCAGCCACACAAGAGTGTCTGGGGACCAGCTGTTTGTGTCACCTTTTGCCAGGAACCCAGAAGTGCAGAAATTACAGAGGACAGAACAAGTATTATGCTTCTTTGGATTTAATGAGCAAGTATCGTAAACCTCATTAATTTTACATATTTCCAGAAGATACAACTAGCAGTAATTATTATGCAAGGGTCACTTATACTGTAGTTTCTATAAATGCCTGCAGGCAGGGCTAATTGCATGCTAGTTGGCAAAGACAGAATATCTTAAGAACTTCAGTGACTTCTCATCTGTATGACTTACTAGGAATAAGGCCTGTTGTAGAAATAAATACAACGAGCTCTAGAAAGAGGCTCTGGGAGAGTGCCCCCGGCCTTGGGCACTCAGCGCCAGTTTGCTGTGGAAACCGCAGCAGGGTATAATGACACAGAGTCCACCATTTTCTCCAGGAGAACTGATCTCTGCCATCTGAAGAGCAGTTGTAATTCTGCGTGATCTCCATCCCTCCCCTGGAGACTGGCAACAATGGTTCCCCATGAGGGAATGACTGGTTTGGAGGGTGGGGTCTATGGCATTGTACCTGTCTGAGGTCCCACCCCTCCTCAAACCTCCCCCTCTCCAGGTTCCACCCCTCAAATCTCCAGGAATTTCCAAACCTGGAGTTGGCAACCTGATCTCCCTCCCAGCCAACCATCAACCTAACATTAGCTGCCCCCTGGCTTCAGCTTTCCATTTCCTCTCCCTCCCTCTTAGAGAGGAATGGTAATTCTGAGTGATCTCCAGCCCCTACCTGGAGATTGGCAACAATGGTTCCCCATGAAGGATTGGCTGGCTTGGAGGGTGGAGTCTATGGAACTGTACCTGTCTGAGGCCCCACCCCTGCTCAAACCTCACCCTCTGCAGGCTCCATCCCTCAAATCTCCAGGAATTTCCCACCTGGAGTTGGCAACCCTATCAGGACTGGCCCCAATGAGTTTTCTCCCAAAGGCCAAAAGAGGTGTGAAAAGGTCCTTTGAGTGACAGAACCTGGTTGCCTAGCAACAGGCACTGAGGAGAAAGCACAGCTTCTACCTCTGATTATGGAAATACCTGGAGATTTGGGGGGTGGATCCTATGGAGGGCAGCATTGGGGGGGATAGAAGGACTCAGCAGGGGATAATGCCATAGGGTCTACCCTCCAAAGCAGCCATTTTCTCTAGGGTAACTGATTTGTGTCATCTGGAGATCAACTGTAACAGTGGGAGCTCTCCAGGTCTCACCTGGAGATTGGCAACCCTAGGGGAAAGTCAGTCGCACAGCAGGGGGTTGAAGAGAATGGTTTGATGGTCGCTGGCCCACCTTTTTTTCGCCCGCGCGGGCGATCTCCGGCTGGTTTTTTTTTTTTTTGAACAGTATAACGGAATAGCATTATATCAATCCCATTGGAATGCATGGGGGGTTTTGTTATACTGCTATAAATCGAACGTTTTTTTAAAAAAAAAATCAATCACCCGCACGGGAGGAAAATGGCGAGAAAACAAAGCGATGCAAGTCTGAAATGCCAAACCGCTTCTGATCCGGCTCATTTCCGGTAGGGGCAAGCCCTGTGTGAAATGGCGGCCCTGTACCGGTTTCCATTCAAAACGGATTATTGCCGACTTGAAACCGGGTGAAACTGGGTAATGTGAAATTCCCCAGTTAGTCACAGTTAGTCCCACAGAGGAACCAAAAGAAGTGTCTTCCTCAGGAGAGAGTCTGGTTTTCCAGGAGTCGCAACTCATTTCCTCTAGGCCAGACCCTCCCTGGCGCTGCCGCCGCTGCTGAAGGAAGGCAGGGGAGCCTTTGAAAGGTGCTGGGCAGCCTTCTCTGTGGTGCAGCCCGCTGAGCTATCACCCTGACGAAGTGCAAACCTTGCGGCTGAGGGAGAGGGGCCATTAGGGACAGCAAAGGTGAGTGCTTCCCCTGCTTGCTGCCGCTTGCTAGGTCTGCCTCCTTCTCCCCCTTGGAGGGGTTGCTGCTCTCTTGGCGGAGTGTCCATACCCTTTGCCGGCTCCCTCAAGACTGAGGGCAAAATGCTGGCTGCCGGCTCGGTGGGTGGGGCCAAGCCAACACAGTGAGCTAATGCAGCCACGGGATTGGGAGACTATGAGAGTGGCAGCTGAGCGGGCGAAAGGCTGTGGAAGCGTGTCCAGGAGGGACACCAAAACTCTTTTATTATAAGGAGAGATTATGCATGTGATAATGGACTTCATGTTGACAGTCAAATGTACAATAGCCGTTCCCATTCAATCCACTGCCATGGTAAACTCTGAGCAAATTGATCTGGCATTGGGAAGGGCCCAACACAAGCTCTGTAGATAATGGTGGAAGGATCACATCACAAGCTCTATCGAAAGGTAGACAGAAGGACCCTCAGTTTCTCCAGAGAGGCTGGTATTCTCCAGGACACAGAAGAGCTTTTTAAAATGAAAACTGGTTGTTCCATTTTTCCTCATAAGGAAAAGGGTAGATAGAAGGAAAGGTTGTCCTCATTTTAGCAGCACGAGTCTGATCTTTGAGAAGTTATTTTGCTTAACAAGGGTGATATTAAGCATGTGGTGAAGTTTAAGAACTGTCATTTCAGACACCTTTCTGAAGTGTGAGGACACTCCAAATGCATGGGTCTGTGAAAAAAAAATTAACAAGGAGATATAGTTTTGATTTTAATAAAAGTCAACTATGGTTTTCAGGAATTATTAAAGGAAGACTTCAACAAAAAATTAATGTTCTAATGGAGAGACCATGATGGTCAAACCAAGTATCATTGCTTGGACAATATTTTCTCCCCATTAATATTAGTGTTTTAAAAGAAACAGAAGTGTGTGAATTACAATTATTCTTACCTCCTAGCAAAGATAGAGGCATGAGTTTATTCCATCTTTGTCTCACTTTCATCCCTTCTCCATTTTGATATCAAAAGGAGGGATGCTGAAAAAGTTAGGGAACAATGCTGTCAGCATTCAAATCCTTCTTGTCCACAATCCATTTTGTATTAACTAGAACACCTCATGTGATTGCCTCACAATTCAAAATACAGTTTATTTAAAGAAACTTTGCATAGGCAACATAGCATCATTCAGCATGGCACCTGGTCAGGTAGATCCTGTTGACGCACACTTCGAATTTATTGGCTTCCTTGAATTCTATGTTCCCCAGGGTCATCCTGGCAGGTGGTGCATCATTTAAAAACAATGGTGTAAGGGGCATGTATCACTTTTGTTCCTGCAAAGTCATCAGCGTTATCATCCATAGTGCTGTTGCATGCTCAAAATAGACTGGATATAGAATTACAATTCCCAGGTGGCTTTGCAAGAACACATGAATCTAATGAATACTAATGAACACAAACACTCTTGGCTTTTGGAACTGGGCAGGGAGGCAAAATGAGCAAGGGTGGAACACTAGAGAGACAAGCTATACAGGTTCCTCCATCCCATATCACAACCAAGGAAATACATTGAGGTTTTTCCTGTCAGCTGCATTGGGCATATAAATGGACATAAGGGACATTCTGGGAAATTATTTGCTACCCCTAACTGATAAACATTGAGTTGTTGTTGTTGTTATTGTTGTTAGCCATTCAGTCATGTCAGCTCATGGCGATTCTATGGGCCTGCTCTCCACATTTTCTGATCTTGTACTGTTTCTTTGAGTTGCTCCATGCTCAGGCTTGTGTCGACTTTTATGGTGTCTAGCCACCATGTTCCTGCCAACCTAGCAGTTCAAAAGCAAGAAATTGCAAGTAGATAAATAGGTACCACTTCAGTGGGAAGGTAACAGCATTCCGTGCACCTTGGTGTTTAGTCATGCCGGCCACATGACCACGGAAACGTCTTCGGACAGCACTGGCTCTTCGGCTTTGAAACAGAGATGAGCACCGCAACCCTAGAGTCAGATTCGACTGGCTTTTGAGCAAGGGAACCTTTACCTTTACCTTTTTAGCCACCATGTAGTTTGAACTTGGTCTTTTTAATGTTTAGGAAGAGGCCAAACGTCTCACTTTCTTCTTTGATTTTCTTGATTAGGTATTCCAGGCCTTCTTTAATTTCCAAGAGGAGAGTTGTTTCATCAGCAAATCAAAGATGGTTGATATTCCTTCCTCCAATCTTTACCCCAATTTTTGACTCTTCCAGCTTTAACTTCCTCATGGTTGTATTGGCATACATGTTGAATAGGAAAGGTGAAAGAATGCAACCTTGTCATACTCCTTTCTCTATCTTGAACCAATCAGTATCTGTTAGCCTATAGACACCCACAAACTATTTATTATACAGGCTGATTTTGCACTAGAGCTGCCTCGATGTTGCGCCGCCATTTGCCCCGATACTGTTGGTCAATTTCACACCAGAAGCTGTGGGGCTGCATTTTGACTCGCATGTTTGGCTTAAGACCTTGGGTCAATGAAGCTAATAAATGAAATGGAATGGACTCGCGGCTTCGCCCAATTTCCTCCGCAGTTTCGTAATCCTGTTTTTTGAGGATCACGAAACTGTGGAGGAGATCGAGCGAAGCCGCAGGTCAAATGCAGCCCCATGGCTTTGGGTGTGAAATTGACCAATAGTATTGGGGCAAACGGCGGCGCAACATTGAGGCAGCTCTAGTGCGAAATCAGCCACAGATCCAGTGAATGATGAGTCAACTACAGCAAATGAGAAAGGCTGGATTAGGGCTGCGCGGCACGGCGACAGACGGATCTCGGGTTGCTCCGAGACGCCCAACTCCTTTTTGCGCTTTTCGGGGCCTCCCGGAGCCCAGGAGAGCCCTAACAGCACTCTTGTGGGGAGAGCTGGAGCAGAGGGTTTTGTTGCGCCCCCCCCCCGTGACTGGCAATGCGGGGGGTGTCCGCTTCCTACCCTGAAGCGAGCGCAGATTGTGAGAGAGAACATGGCTGCCATGTTCTCTTTAGCTGCTGCCTACTGCCTGTTTTTATCTAAATTTGTATGGAATATAAACACAGCAACAAAGATATAACAAGTGCATGCATCTTTAAATGGATACAAAGAAACCCGAACTGTTTGGCTCGAAAAGAAAACAAAGTGGCCAGAAAAGAGAGAGAGCTAAGTATATGTTTTTTTCTTCTGCTTTTTAACGGGGAAAAAGTGTTATTCTCCTGGGACAGGACTATTGCTTTGATGGAAAATGTCGTCCGAAAGGGGAACTGAGTTGGAGAATGAAATGGCTGAGGACACGCTGGTTGTAGAATTGACGATGGAACAGTTTCTAGAGGCTTTAAGAGAAGGAATTCAGGAAGGTATCAAGGAGGGCTTTAAAGCAACATTTGCAACTCTCCATGAGCCTCTTAGGGTATTGGAAAGCACCGAGACTATTGGAAACTACACCCAGAGGTTGGAGAATAAGGAACAGACTCTGGAGGATGTGTACGAAAAGGAAAATATGGATAGTATGGAACAGACTCGGGAGGTTGAACACGAAAAGGGAGATTTGGAGTTGGTGCATATATCGGTACGAAGGCAAATTGAGGAGACAATCAAGGGAAGCCAGGTGAAGAGAGAAAAGATGAAAGGAAAAGGAACGAGGTTTAAAGTGAAGAAAAAGTGGAAAAGGGGAAAACGAGACCGAAATGTGTCTAGAATACAAAGACTCAGGATGTTGTGGAGACAGATTGCTCCAAGAAATATTGGGAAGAGACTGGAGATGAATTACCATCTGCATAAAGGGAAAGAACATGTTGACAGTTTGTTGAAGTTAGGAAAACTAATGATGTATAAAAGGCAAATTAAAGTATATGATTTCATTTAAAATTTTCTGACTATAGGCGTAGAATATGGATTGTTTGACCAAATTGATATTAGGATACAGAAGGATCTATAATGATATTTAGAAGCCAAATTAAATTATAGTAATTTATTTATACCTTGCTCACAGGTGTGTGATATAAATTGTTTAAATTAGAATAAAAAGGAATTAGAAGATAGGAGTTAGGGTTAAGGGATTTTGTTATTGATTTATGTGGTTTTGAAATGAAATTGAATGATTGGATTATCTATGTAATTGATATGTGGCTATTGATTGATGTGGTTTAAAATGAAATATAAATTGTTTTGACCAGAATGATATTAGGATCTAGAACTTAGAGAAGTATAATGATGTTTAGAAGGTAAATTAAACTACATGAATTTATTTATATTCTGTTTATAGGTGTATGATATGGAAAATTTGTGTAATAGTGACTTTGTTATTGATTTACGTGGTTTTGAAATGAAATGGAATGATTTGAATAACATGGCAAAAGTATGGTGGTGAAGTAAGATGGAAAAGGTGGTGGAACTGACATGATCTTCTGTTGAATGTTTATACAGTGTTTGGAGTTCGGTTCAATGTAGATATATGTTTTGGTTTATTGCCCCCTAAGAAATTTAAAATATCAGATAAATATATTTCCTTTTTCTTATTTTATTTTATTTTTTGGAGTTTAATGACACTAAAGGATATTATAGAACAATTCTGAGAGGAGCAGTCAGGAGGTATACAATGAATATAGTGGAAAAATTAAAATAAAAAGAAACAAAAATTTAAAATTGAATAAAAATAAGAAGGGCAAGCTTCATGGTTGGAATAAGTGAGAAGTAAGATATAGGACTGTCTCAAGGAATTTAGGTGGAGAAAGAAAATTATAAAACATTATTGGATGCATGTATGGGGGAAAAATTGTTTTTCTAATCTATGATTGACTAAGAAGGAAAATGTAATTGCTTAATGAACTTGTTGCTGTTTAGAAAATACTTATATATAAAGTAATAATAGGATGAATTATTTGTGTATATTATAAGGTGTATGTATGATATTGAAAAACCCAATAAAATATTATTTAAAAAAGAGAGAGAAAGGCTGGATTAGAGAGAGAGGGCATGAATTGACTGCCTGAGCAGTAATGAAGAACAACTATTTTAAATTGTTTTTTTAAACATACAGCAAAGATGATGGATGAAGGTAGGAACTGAGAAAACAATGAGAGAATCCACATAGATAAAATGGATTGGATCTAAGCAGTTTTTCTACTGGTGAGAAAGGGATAAGGTGGATCCCCTTTGAGGATGAAAAAGTGCTATGCTGGAAATCATGGAAGCTGCATGAACTAAAGTCTTGTGTGACAGAGGCTGTAATAAGGAAGGGAATTATTGTTAAACTCAGCTCTCGTTTGCCATGGTTATTGCTGTTCTTTGGTTCTGTATGTCTATTGTCTTCTGTAATTCTGGTTGGGGGAGGAAGTCTATGAGCGCAGGAGTGTGTGGGTGTGAGAGGTGCTTTGCAAAAAGTGTGCAAGTTTGTAACTGCGTTAAGTGGGGCTTCCTTTCTCTGGGAAGTATGCATGTTCAACCTTGGACAGCAGACACTACTAGATACTAAGCTTGCAGGTGTTGGGGGAGGGCTAACGGTGAGTAGTAGATTTAGGCTGGCTGGCTGGATCGGTGTGATTGGACTGATTATCGGGTGGGGGGCTGTTTGAATTCTGTATAATACCAGAACTGGCTCCAAGAGGATCAGTTCTGACACAAATAGTCTTAGCTTGACACATTCTCATCTCTCAATAAACAAATCACTGCCACAAGAGTGTTGTTGGGAGTAAGTTTGTTCAAGAGTCTGACAATTATGATACACTGAGTGGGAAAGTTGGCTGCATCCATACAAACATTTTCAATCCAATTCTGAACATTTGAAAACAAACTGAATACTTTTCAAGGATCCTGCTCGCAACTGGTGAACAATTTGTGATCCAGAGAAAGAAGTGACTGGGCATTCTGGATAAACAGGTGCTTTATGTTGGGACAAACCATCTAATTCACAAATGTGAAGAGAACTCAAATGTATGTGTTTAGGGCCCAAACCTTTTACTGGGTCTCTTGAATTGTACTCAAGAAGAGATGCCAACCACTCTTCTACCTTGTGAACATCTTCCTTGTCCCATCCCCTCACTATAGGAAGAATTTGGCCACTTGAGATGGGAAGATCCCACATTGGTTTAAACATAAGATTACCTTCTTCAGTTAATTACTTTCCAAAAACTGGGGGACACACACACAGAAATATAACAGTGTAATTTATAGGAGCAACTTCCTCAAGGGACCGTAGATGTTTTAACACTTAATTTACATTCAGTGATCAATGGCATCTGTTTAAAATAAGTCCATTGAAGTGTCTGAGACATTTTCTAAAATGAATGTTTGGTAGGGCTTCCAGTGATGGCTTCAAAGAAATGTGTTCACTTGTAAGATCAATGTGGAAGCATTTAAGGGTTGTCACAGATCTTAGAGACAGCATTCTGTATGTGCAGAGTCCAGCTGAGAACGAACAGATGCACAGCCTCTCTTTCCTCTGCTACTAATGCCACATAATAGATGGAGGAAAGAGGAAATATTCATTAACTGCTATGTTCACTTCTAATTTTAGATGGTAAATAGCAGTTGCTGTGATGTATGAGGATTTAGCTGCATGGCTCCAATTAATGTAAGTAGGAATCGTGCAGTTTAAGGCTCATTTGTGGAACCGGGTACAGCCTCTCATGCTTTAGAGAGAAGAGGTCTTTGATCACTAGCAATTACTATTATGTACTAAGGTTGATTATATTGAATTCACAAGAAGAATAAGAAGTACGCATTTTGAACTGCCCCGTAGAACACTCTGAATTCATGCCATACTGATCCTTCATGTATTTCCTTCCAAGATTCATCTTACCTCCATATAACTAAGAGCCACTTTCCATATGGTATCCTGCAATGGGCCTGTCTAGGTCAGTATTTACTGGCAACAGTTCTTCAGGTTAAGGCCTTTCACACCACTGGCTACCTGATCCTTTTCTAACTGGAGATGCTGGGGATTATGGGACCTTCTACATGCAAACCAGGTGCTCTGTTACTGAGCCACAGTCAAGCAACAAACAAACAGCGAACTGCAACAATTATTTTCATCTACCAATTATCAAATTCCTCAGAAAATGCAAAAGTGCAAACTAGAGGATTTCTCTGCATATGTGGATCTATAGAAGTCACCTTCAAGGAATCCCTCAAAGCTCCAAGCCAAAACAAGACCCACTAAAACAGACAGTGCTGTGTGGTGTTAACCTGTTAGCTCCCAGGTTAACTTTAAATCACAAGGGACCTTTTATCCTTAGGCCCTTTCTGCACTAACAGCTCACTGTAGCTTACTCTGGAGAATCCAAGCAGTTGAGCCTTTAAGGTTAACTTCATATTTTGTGTCCCTGCCCTCTGCATTATTCTTTTTTCTCCAGTTTATTTTTGTGTATGCATTCTGCATCTACAACCAAAACCCACAATTGGGTTAATGTCACTTGTGACCTGTGACCTGTGGAGAGGTGCCCAGTTGCCACCGACTTGGCCAAGTGCATTCTGACCTGTGGAGGGGTGCCCAGTTGCCACTGACTTGGCCAAGTGCATAAGCAAGGGATGGGGCGCACTGCACCGTCGCCTCTCTGTCCTTTCCTCCCCGCTCTCCCACCCCCTTTGGCTAGCTGCTGCTGGGCTACTCCAGGCATGCATGGCCGATATTGGGATGCAAGCTCAGCGGCTGGCTGGCTGGTCGGTCGGGAGGAGTGGTGTCCCAAGGGTTTTAATTAAAAAAAAAAATAGACCTTCAAGCCTCTCCCATTGTTTCCAATCAGCAACCCTGTCATTCCTTTTAATACATCCCCCTCCAAGTTGTGTGCAGATTGGCTTTGGGGAAGGGGGAAAAGATCCCTCCCTTGGGCCAAATGTGCAAAAAATGGAGGAGTGCATCAAATGCCTCCTCCCCACAAGCTAGAAACATCAAATTCACAGAGAATCTCCCCAGGGCCCAGATTGCTCTCACCTAGTACCAAAGACATAAACTAACACCTCATGGCTACAATTGAATGGCTTGCAGTGATCCCCATATCCTCTATGACAATTCCCCTTACAAACAAAGAAACACATTGTGCTTAATTGTTCTAAGTCTTAGGCTCACCAAGCACACACCTCCAGCAGGCTGTGCTTGCATTCCCAGCACTGCTGATGTTTGCAGTGTGTGTGTGTGTGGGGGGGAGCGATGGTATCCAACTCAGAAGTGATGTCTCTTCAAGACTATACTCCAGGAGTCTGACCAAAAATCTCTATGGTTTTTATTATAGAGATTTTGTGGGATTCCTAGAGCATTATCCTGAACTGACATCACTTCCAGGTCAGATGTGATCCTCTGCAGGCCCTGTCCCCCACATCTCCTTGGGTTATTTATTTGTTTTATTTATTTAAAACAGTTATATGCTGCCTTTCTTCTCTATTCAGGATCCTCAAGTTGAGGAACATTAAAACATTAAAACATTTCAAACATTAAAACAATAAATATTTCAAGCATTAAAAACATTTACAGTACAAATATAAGTAAAATATTAAAAACAAATATCTATATATCTAATAGTGAAGTGGCCCCCACTTCGGGGGCACTTGGGGGGCAGGGAGAGGTTTGTGCACACGTGGGGCAGTCCCCACGTGTGCACAAAAATCCTAAATGTTGAAAAAAATCGGGGGGATGTTTAAATCCCCCCGAAACTCACAGAGCATCCCCTGCGCATGCGCAGGGAACGCTCTGCAACTGCCACTGCCACTTGGGAGGGAAGCGGCGAGCGGCGAGCGGGGGGCCAGAGCAGCGAGGGGCGATTGGCCCTCAGTTCGGAGCCGTGGGGTGTGGG
>NW_015163111.1:74524-99498 GCF_001447785.1 Gekko japonicus | reverse complement strand
ATTCCCTTCTGGGGAACCATCATTGCCAATCTCCAGGTGAGGGCTGGAGATCACTCAGAATTACAACTGCTTTCCAAATGGCAGAGATCAGTTCCCCTGGAGAAAATGGTGGGCTCTGTATCCTTATATGCTGTTGAGGTGGCCCCCATATGACAGCCAATGTGACGTAGCTGTCAGGGCTTCAGAGCATGGGAGAGGCTGCAGGTGTGGGGGGTGGAAAGCTGAAGAGTGAGGGGGAAATAAAGGTAGGTTGATGATTAACTGGGAAGGAGATAGGGTTGCCAACTCCAGGTGGGAAATTCCTGGAGATGTGAGGGATGGAGCCTGTTCTTTAGGTAGCAGAGATCACTTCTTCTGGAGAAAATGGTGGACTCAGTATCATTATACCCTGCTGAGGTCGCCACAGCAAATTGAAACTGAGTGTCCAATGCCAGGGCACCCGCCCAGAGCCTCTTTCTAGAGCTCGTTGTATTTATTTCCACAACGGGCCTTTTTCCTAGTTAACACATAAAACACAAACAGAAAGGACAGCTAATAAGAGTTTGTGGGCAGATACCAGGCAACCCTATTAGAGTCCCAAACCTTTACCATTTATGTTATACATCCTGAGAAGTACAATTTCCAGAATGCATTGGGTGGAGTTAGGGCTGCTAGCTCCTTCATGACCATTGGTGGGGGGGTAGGGTTGTCAGATCCAGGTTGGGAAACTCCTGGAAATTGGGGGGTGGGGCCTGGAGAGGACAGGGACCTCAGAGGGATACAATGCCATAGAGTTTATCCTCCAAAGCATCCATTTTTTCTGGTGGAACTGATCTATTTGGTCTGGGAATGAGCTGTAATTCTGGGGTATTCCCAGGTCCCACCTGGAAACTGGCATCCCTAGGTGCAGTCAAGAAATAAAGCTGGTAAGAGTTCACCTATCTCTTGCTTCAGCCTGTACTTAGGTCTCTCCCCCCACCAGTAAGCCAGGGTGGTGGGGCCCTGGGCTTTATCCCTAAAGTTCAGCTCTGATGTTACTGCTAACAAAATGTTCTCTGGAACAGAACTGTCTTATGGGGACTTCTGAAAATAAGTGAAGAAAGGGCCCATCTCAGTTCTAAGAGATCATTCCAGAGGGATGGAGCCATAGCAGAAAAGTCTTGTGCCTGATCTGAAGCCTTTCTTACCTTCCTATATGACGGAGTGAGGCTTGTTGGGGAAATCAAAGCTAATACAAGGGTTTATACCAGGATAGGCTTCCTTCAGTTATGTGGGCCCCTGTGATGGACTGCACTTTTCAAAACCTTAGAAGTACAAACAGCTGCACATCCGTGAAGGGTTAATTCTTCACAGAGCCAGGGAGCCTTGAGTGACAGGCTGTTTCAAGAGATCTGATGGTTTAGCATCAGCTGAGCAGAGGGAGACTTTAGAGCCGAATGCTGAGGGGGAGAATTCATTCAGAATTCAGCCCTGACTGAGAGCAGTTTAACACAGATAGGTAGGGTTCCCAGGTCCCTACCTTCTGCCGGTGCGGGGATGGAGCTTCCCTTATGGGATCTTCTGGTGCATACACGTAGCATGTGCACCACAATGACATCACCCGGACGTGACCTCATCACACTAGGCACGTCACCAGAGGAACGCTCTAGCATTCGGCTGGAAACTCTATGGTACCATAGAGGTTTTTTTGGCCGAGTGCTAGAGCATCCACCTGGTGGCATGCCTGGCGTGATCCCGGCACTTTGGGGGCAGGGTTCCCCTCACTGACTGGATCCGGGCTGGTGGATCAGGGCCCCTAAAGCAAGCAAACCCCTGCCTCCAGCGGGGGAATGGCAAGCCTACAGACAGGATAAATGGAGAAAGTTGGCAAAGATGAGTGGGTAGTTAGATGGAGGTTCCCATTTGGGCCAAGGAAAGGGGATAGATCTTCTAGACAGAGAAGGAATTTCCCTACCCAGTCTAAACAGGATGATAGCTCTGAAGAGTACAGAGATCCCTGGTCTGGTGTGGTTGGAAACTGCCTTTAGAGACCTTAAGAGTCAGTTAAAAACTCAAGATGAGTACTGGTGTTTCAAGAGAAAGGGTTTGGTTACTAATTACTGAAAGAGTGTACCAGCCATCTGGAAACCAAAAGAGAATACTCAAAGAAAGTGTGCTGGAGTGTTTGGAAAACATTGCATCAAAAGCCACTCAATATAAAGATTTTAAGTCACTGCAAAAAGCTTAAGAAACTCTCATTAGCCTGAAACGTAAGAACTAAAGTCTGTGCATATACTTGTTTTACCTGAGAAATTCCAACCCCTGATTTCACTTGACGTTTCCCCTCTATGTTAAATAAAAGATTTTGTTAATTTGGAATATAAAAACATCTTGAGTTCCATTAAAGTTAAAGGGGGCTCCCAATACTTCCCTCAGGTTCCTGGGCTGAGCAAACAGCTAAAATGCTATACTTTGACAGGGTGGGACAGTTAGAGTTTTTCAGGAATGAACAAAACACATTACTAGGGCAGCTCAGTCAGACAGGGAAAGAAAAATGGAGGGAAAATCTTGCCTCTGGGGGAGGGAAGTAGGACCGGGGGGGCATCATAGCCCCAGGTTGAGAGCAGCTCTAAAGGTAAATACCAGTGGCTTAAATGCAGCCTGGAAACAACAGGCAACCAATGAAGTTGTCTCAGAACAGGTATTATGTGCTCATAACAGCATGTTCCAGTCAGTTAATGAGCTGCCACATTCTCTACTAACTGTAATTTTTGAGACATCTTTATTTAATTGGAGGTCACCCAGCAACAGTAGAATACACAGTTCAAAGCCAAGCCAAGGCTCCTGACATCTGAGATAAAAAATGCATATGAATGATTTATTAAATTATAGTACACATGAGAGAGAGAATTGGTACACTGTTTACCACACGACAGAGGCTATATTTGGTGAAGGCCTTCTACAAATGAACTTTATTGCGACAATAATATAGAAGGAGTTTTAATGTTATCTTTGTACTCCCAAACAGCCATCAAAAGCTGAGTGTATATTGCTTCTCTCAGAATACCAACAGGCAAAACAAACATGGAGTGAACACAGTACTGTACTTGCCATTAGCCTGCCAAGCCACAAATCAGGTGATGAAATATTAGAAATCTGCATGGTCATTTATGACCAAAACCAGGAACCAAGACTTCCACACAGATGGCACGGGTAGAAGGGAGAATTGAAATGGACACGAGGAATTAACAGGAATATAAATGCTTCAGGGCCTGGTCCAGTGGGAAGGTCTCCTGTGCAAGCGCGATTGAAAAGAATGACAGCTGCACAAGAGCACAGTAACATTTTTTTGCTGGATTGTTTCCCCCTGGTTTGTGCCCTAAATATCATGGTGTTTAAATTTCCCTGTAGGAACTAGAATGTCACAAAAAATTCAAGTGACATGTGGGGAAACATGATTGGTTACCCTGGGAAGATGGTAATGAATGGATATGAATGTCATTGGCAGGGACAGACCAGCCAACCTAGACCCCTGGCTGGCTATTAATAGAAGATAGCCAGAGGGAACTTAACAAATTGCAGTGGAACATATTTGTAATGTGTGGATTCTTCTTTTTTAAAAAATACTCTGATTTGTTTAGAAATAAGCACAATGAATGCTAAATTGGGTCCCTTCCATTTTTGGAATTGTTACTCCTAATGAGTTTGCAGAATTTTTTACATCATTTGATGACTTGTTTTGAATTTTTTAGACACTGATATGGGCAGCCAGATGCATTCCTTAATATGGCTGCACAGGGAAAACAAGAAGAAACTTAATGAGCTGACTTTTAGTAAAGTGCCAAAAAAGGAACAGTCTGAAGGAAGATATGGTTGAATTTGAAAATGCTGTTTTAGATCTGTGTAAAAGTTCAGAAGCTTATTGATATGATTTGAGGTGATGAATACATAATGAGTCTGCTTTTAACCAGGACACATTTTATATAGAAAAAAGATTCCTCTTACAATGGAATAAATAAATCAATTCAAGGGTACTGTCTACAGTAATTGTATGTAGTGTACTTCTCTCCTGAAGGGCATTTTTCAACAAAAAATATTGTCTAATGTTGAGCTTGTGGAGACCTCTCCTGGTCTCATAATGTAAATTGAGTGGAAGATGAGGAAACATGAGGTGATTTGGAAGATGAGGAAACATGAGGTGATTTGGCCTACTGATTAATATAGACATTTTATACCACATGATCAATGGTTAAAATGTTCTATAACTGCATTTTTTTTTGTCTGTGTCTAATGATATATGATGTATTATATACCTACCAAGTTCCGGGGGTAAAACATTTCAAACGTTAATCTGCTTGGATTGTAATTTTTGAAATAATGGCAAATAGGTTCTTTACCTGAATCATTGTTCACCTGAGCCACTCTGTTAGCTGTCAACACCCTGATGTTAGTCCCACAGTCTCATTCAGTAACAAAGTTCAGCCATGTAACCTAAAGAAATAAGTGCCCTTAAAGATATTTGGAATGGCTTTTCCTAACTCTTAGGCCTATTATGCACGGATGTTTACCCTCACTTTCACCATGCATGTCCATCGGGTTTTCTTTGTCACTCTGCATTGATTTTCCTCCACTCAGCACTCAGTTCACTTTCTAGTCACTGTTTCCCCAGCTTTTCTGAGAATGCTTTTGTGCTGATTTTCCCCTTGTTTTGCTTCCAAGTCAAAGGTAATTTCAAAAGCATACAGATCGAGGTTATTGCACCCACTCTGCACCTTCCTCCATCCTCCCCCTTTCATTGGTGTACAAGCTCCATTTATCCCTTAAAATTTTTTTGACAAGTGGCATGAATCTAGTAATATCGTTGAATTAAAAAAATAAAATGAGGGGAAAGATTAAAAGGAGCTGTGTGATGTTTAGTTCCCTGCTGGTATTGACTTGAAAGGGGGATGAGAGAGGAGGCAAACATCAGCATCCCCTGTGCAAAAAAGAAAAAAGAGAGAGATTTCTGTGCTGCATGCAAACAAAATAAAGGGGGGGGGATTGTCAGCACAGAATGAAATTGACAGAAGAGGTAAAGAAAGACAGAGCCTAAAGCTTTGAAAACATTTTTCCCATTCATGAACAAAGTTTTTTTGGGGAACCATTCTGGCAGTCTCTGGAAGCCTAACTTTAAAATGGTGGCTGAGCCACATGGACCTTCCACTGAACTTAAGAATTGCTCGGGATAGATCCATTTGGAAAATAGAGTGCAATCTGCACAGGATTGTCGCTTAAAAAAAACTGCCAAGTGTGCTGGATCAAATTAGAGAATCACAAAGAGAAAACCATGCAAATTTGAAAAGAAGGGCAGGAAATTAATGTTACTATGCAGTTGCACTAGGGCATCTGCAAAAATACCCCCTTTTTCAATTTAGTGGCTCAAGACTAAAAAAAACCTCTCCAGAGCTTCTGCCAGAGGACTCATATCCCAAACAAATTGTAGCCCTGTGCAAAGCATGGTGGAGTTGCAGCTGACTTTGCACAGGAGTGTGCGTGCACACACACAGCCAGCAAGCACATCTTGCAATGTCAGTGTCAGTGGGTTCACCCTTGCATTCTACACACTCAACATGTACCCCCATATTATGAGACTGCGTGACTCTTTCCCATTTTTCACAGTAGCTGATAACACAGCAGAGAATCCCCTGATGCTCAGCAATATGGAAAACTGGGCTTTGAAGCTGCTTGGCAGTTTCAGAAAAAGTCTGGTCAGTTTCAACACTGGGTTTTCCCCCTTTGCCTGTGTTCCTTTCTGTACCCTTTCATTCAACAAAGTAATGCTAAAATGCGTGTGCAATGTGGATTTAAATGGAAGATGCTAGCTGGATGCTACTGTGCAGCTGTGATAGGAAAATTGTGTGAATTAAAAAGAAAAAACTTTGGAAGCCACTGCCCCCACACATCACAAGTGATGTTCCACCCCAATTTATAAAAGTGTTTGTGTTTTTGGTTGTAGCTATAGAATAAATATACCACAGGGGGAAAAATGGTGTGTAAAGCAGGCACAGAATCTGAAGTCAAGATTAAAGGCTTACCGCTCTGAAAATCTGCAGTAAGATGTGTGTGTGTGTGATGGGCCTGAATAACCACAACTACTTTAGAATTGTCTTTGAAAATACTTTGCATTCCCTAGGAGCATTGAGATTAATCATGCTTCAAAACTAACCTACAATCTTTACCCCTTGAACTATCTGTGTTTTAAATGTTGTCTATCAATACTAGCTTTCTGTGGGAAAAGTTCATTATTTTGGATTTACCAGATCTTTCTTTGGGATAGTTGGGAAAAAAATAGGAACGTGCAGTTGGAAATTTAGTAATCAAGATTACCCAAATGATAGCCCATTTGTAATACCATTATTGCTTCAAAGCCAAACAAAATCATGTCTGATTTCAGGAGAGGTTGTAAGCTTTCTGATCGGACCCATATTATGGTACCTTGCTGTTGGCTTCAGACTTTGGGAGACCAGCTTCCAGGTCAGGCAGGAGTTCTTCTGGAATCACAACTGATCTCCAGACTACAGAGATTGGTTCCCCTGGAGGAAATGGCTGTTTTTGAAGAAGGGTTTAATGGAATCATACCCCACTGAGGTCTCTCTCCTCCCCAAGCCCTGTCGGCCTCACACTCTATTCTCAACTGTCCAGGAATTTCCCTACCCAGAGCTGACAACCAATGTTCCCTCTAAGCTGTGGAGTCTTGTGAGCAAAAATTCTGCTTTCTGAGCTACTGGCTTTAAAGCTGCGAGCAAGTGATTTGGCTACTGCATAAATTAGTTTGCTCTGGAGCAATCCTTTCTGAGCTAAGACAAAAATGTGTGAGCCGGAGGCTAAAAAACTGTGAGCTGGCTCACACTAGCTCAGCTTAGAGGGAACACTGCTGACAGCCCTATGGGAAGGGTGGTAAAGGAAGACAGTGACTCAGCAGATGTGTGAGTGATAGAGATATAAGGCAATTAGAACAGCACCTTTTTGCAAATCATTGCAATCATCTTAGACTTTGAACAGGCTTTCTGATGCTCTACAGGAACAGCTGTTGTTTACATGAACTTTATTTATTTATTTATTTATTTATTGGATTTGTAACCCGCCCTCCCCACATTGCAGGCACAGTGTAGGTTCCATCAAATGCAATATATATACAATAGTTAAAAACAGTTTAAAATACATCAGATAAAATACAGTACATTTTCTATATATCCCATCAGAGCCTCAAGAGATGTAACCTGTCACAGTTGAGTTCCAGATATTACTCAGATCTGATCCACTGAAGGGGAGGCCCAATAGATAGATAAAAAAGAGGATGCCTGCCACCTCAACTAAGAGCCCAGCACACGAGCTCCATCTTGTAGGCCCTGCAGAACTGTAGGAGGTCCCGCAGGGTCCTGATCTCACATGGGAGTTCATTCTACCAGGCAGGGGCCACTACAAGAAGACAGCAAGGCTGGGAGAAAAATGCTGTAGTAAATGAAACACGGGAAGGTGAGGCAGAATTTAGCTCTTCTCAACCACCTGTTCCTTTCCTTTTTTTAACACCTTTCCCTCTCCAGCTTCAAGATTCTGGGAAAGCAAGAGACAAACACATGCCAGTTCACATCTCCATGTGCCTGCTTGGCATGTCAGAAGTTTAGCTGCCTAAGCATGGAGACACTTTGTCCTATCTTCCTGAAATTTAAGAGGGATGACTCCTTGGGTGAGTGCAATCCATAGACATTTCAGTTCCTTTGGTTGTGGGAAGAATTGTGTTACATCTAGAAATATGTTTCCTATTGAAACTCCTGGAAGTTTTAATTGTACCATTCTCCTAATATGACTAGCTTTCCTTTTAATATTTAAAAACTGTCATTTATCCACCACATTGGTTTATTACCATATTGCTCAATCATATACTATTTTACTAATAGCATAATGGTAAGTAGGTAACATGGCTGTTAATTGAATACAAAGTGTTAGACGAGGCATTTCATGACAGAAGCTGGGGCTACATGCCATATTTACTAGAAAGTAAGGCGACTTTTAATATAAGTTGGCCCCCTAGAAAAAGTTATACATCAAAACATTTCTAGACATAACTGTAACTTATATACAAATGTAAGTCAACTCCCTCTTTTCTTTTATTTTCTTTTTTAATGGCATACCTGGGGGGAAAACTAATCTTGCATTGGAGTAAATACTGTAAGTGTCTTGACCTGGTTGGCCCAGACTAGCCTGATTTCATCAGATCTCGGAAGCAAAGGAGGGTTGGCCCTGGTCAGAATTTGGATGGGAGACCACCAAGGAAACCCAGGGATGCTATGCAGAGCCAGGCAATGGCAAACCACCTCTGAATGTCTCTTGCCTCGAAAACCCTATGGTGTCATCATAAGTCAGCTGAAATTTGATAGCACTACACACAAATGCTGTAATTACTGTAAAATCCTAAGAGAATCCCCATAGTCACTTTAGTTAGAAATCATCAGACTAATCATTGGTTTTTAATGAATGCCTCAGTTGCCTTAATAAGCAAGATACCAGAAATCAGTAATAAACAGAACACCTTTTTCTGTTTATCTCTGGGAAATACAAGACACCAGAAGGCAATGTGCATGTCATTTTCAAATCAAGTCATGCTTGGTGATCAAACTCTTGCTCTGTTTACTGACCTGAATCAAATCTGCCATTTTCCTTGTTCATATGCCATGGGGACCAATACTGAAACATGACTTGAATTTTAGATTGGAGACCTCTGTGTGATTTTTTTAAAGTGTTTCCTTTTGTGCTACTTCTGATGCTGGGATTCTGACCATACCATGTCTGTGAACAAGCTGGGCTTGTCAAATTACTGCACTGAAGACCAATTCACAAAACAAATTTACCATGACAAGAGGTGGGTAACTGTGATTGTGAAAAGAGTTAAATGTGTAGCAAAGTAGTTGTTGAGTCAATATGTTTAATGTGATTACAGGTCACTGCACAGTCACAAAGCTACTCCAAGTGGATTAGGCAGTAGCATGGTGACCTACAGTCCAACCACATATCAGTAGACCCGGTAGACAAGTGAAATGGCTTTTAGGGACCATGGTGAAGTCACAGCAATTTTACAGTAAATAACTGAATTTTATTAGCTCACCAAGCTTTAACCTGAAGCAACGTTGCTCTTATAGCAGCATTCATATCCATTTCAATATCCATACAATTACCCTACTTTAGAGAGCCAGTTTGGTGTAGTGGTTAAGTGCACGGACTCTAATCTGGGTGAACCGGGTTTGATTCCCCATTCCTCCACTTGCAGCTGCTGGATGACCTTGGGCAAGCCATAGTTCTGACAAGAGCTGTCTTTGAAAGGGCAGTTCTGGAAAGAGCTCTCTCAGGCCCACGTACCTCACAGGGTGTCTGTTGGGAGGGGAAGGGAAAGGAGTTTGTAAACCGCTCTGAGACTCGGGTAGTGAAGGTCGGGGTATAAATCCAATCTCTTCTTCTTCTTCCCAGTCAGTTTTGCTTCCTGTTTTTTTTGCTGTGTTTTACTAACCTCTGCTATGTAAAATAGAGCAAAGTATATCATGGTATTTGAAACAGTATTCTGATCACATGTTGTTGTCTTTATGGTGACAGTAATGGAGAATGTACCCTTCCAACTACCATTGTAGGTCTTGCAGTAGTTTATGCCCATTGGGCACTGGCAATCAGCATAATATATAACTGTATATAGTCCCAGTCTGAGAATACCACAAGTATTCCATCAGTATTGAAACAAGGATATAATAGAAGATGATGCATTGTGTATTGGATTGTGTATTTGAGGCCTGGGTTTCAATACTGGGTTTCAATTGGGGGGGGGGATCAAAATCATGGCCTTTCTTAGAAAATCCTAGAGAAAGAAATCCCATCTGGCCAGTCGGCTAGGAAGTGCTTAACCTAGGCGCATTCCCCCTTTACATTCTTTTAATCTATATATTGAAGACAAAGTACCATTTGAGAATTTCATTCACAAATCCCTTGTAAACTCATAAAGAGCTATTGAGCTTAGCTCCAGACACCCTTCTTAGGAAATTGTTGGACTACTTAGTTTGCACACAAAATCCAAAAGGAACTATTGTTAGGAAACATTCCAAAATATCTTTTCACTCACTGCTTATAAATAAAATTAAAGGGACAGATGAATACTAGACTGAAATGAGACGTGTGAAGATATTTCATGTCTCATTGGGGGATTTGTGTTCATTGTAAATTCTACTGGATATAATTAGTTGAATATATTGATTTGTTCTCTAACACTGCCACCAACTAATTGGTAGTTCCTAAACAGCAATCTCTACCCCACCCACCCAAAGAAAACCAGAAATCTTAGAAGCAATAATTACATTCTGTTGGATTTCCAGCAGGATGCCCTTGAGTCCACAGAAATATAGGAGCTTAGTCTTTCACATCTCTTATGTCTTCCCAGGAAACAAGAAGAGTATTTGGGAGCAGAAATCCCCGTCTCCTTGATCCAGAAAGATTCGTGGTTACAGCCTTCTCTTTCCCAGCAAAGTTCAACAAGATATGGGGGGGGGGGATCTTGTGCAAATGAATGTCCTCTGTCCTTCAGCACTGAGAGTTGGGGCCCTCATTCACAGCTCATCTATTCTCACTTAGACTCAGTAAGACTTCTAAGCTGAAAAAATACTGTTTAAAAACTTCTTATCTCTTACAATCACCCTGCCATCATTACTGTACAGTTTGGTGTAGTGGTTAGGTGCGCGGACTCTAATCCGGGAGAACCAGGTTTGATTCCTCACTCCTCCACTTGCACCTGCTGATGTGACTTTGGGTCAGTCACAAGCTCTGGCACAGCTGTTCTTGGAAAAGAGCAGTTTCTGTCAGAGTTCTCTCAGCCCCACCCACCTCACAGAGGGTGTCTGTTGTGGGGAGGGGAAGGGAAAGGAGTTTGTAAGCCGCTCTGAGACTCCTTTGGGTAGTGAAGGGTGGGGTATAAATTCAATCTCTTCTTCTCCTCCTCAGCCTCCTTGTATCACTCATTTAAGAGCAGCTAGAGTGGTAAGAATGGGGAGACCCAAGTCCAGGCTCATCCACAAAGCCTTCTAGTGGCCTTATGCCAATCAGTCTCTTACAGCCTAACCTATCTCATTGTTGCTGTGAGGAAAAAAGGGGGGGGGAGACCACATATGCTTCTTTGAGCTCTGGAGAAAGAGCGACAAGGCCTTTTCTGTTCTGGAACCTCTTTGACAAAATTCTTTTTAAAATGTTTAAAAGTTCATGAGTTTTCAGTATACAGATAGAAAACTCCAACTCCCGGCAGAGTTTCGGCACCAATTTTTCCAAAAAAAAGCCCTGAAGGGCATGAATAAAATGTAACAAATAAATCCATATTCATGTTGCATTTGATATATTCATGCTGCAGGAAAGGAGTGTGGTACTTTTAAACTTTATGCCCGTTTTAAAGTTCAGTACTACAGAATCTTATCCATGTAGATTCATTTAATATTGTGCATTTTGAGAAGAAAAGAATGACAGGATTTTATAAAGCAACAATTTACATCCTTAGAGCCACTTCTAACACGTAGTATGGATTTTCCCCTCTTAATGAGCAATTTTTGCTAATTATTTGAACTATGCTGATTGATATGTTCATAAAAATTTATCCAATGGATTTAAGAGTTGACACAATGCAGAAATGGAATGGAATTAATGATTTCTGGAACATTTCTGACCCTCTGTACATGCTCAGGCCCAAACCCCTAAGACTGTAAGAGGTTCCATTCTGGATCAGATCAATCTTCAGACACAGCTCATCAAAACAGACTCAGTCTGAAAAACTTATCTACATCTACACTGAAATGGATCCAACTTCAGCCTCCATATAATCCCCAAGCTGGTTCTCTGGGCCCAGTGAGGAATTTTCCAATAGCAATTGAATCCCAAACTCATTGAAGCTGGTTGGAACCATCAATTGTACCATTTTAGCAGTTAGTTTCAGAGGGTAGCTGTGTTGCTCGGCAGTAGAACAGCTAGATTTGAGTCCAGTAGCACCTTGGAGACCAACAAGATTTTCAGGATTTGCACTTTCAAGAGTCAAAGGCTCCCTTCGATAAATACAAGCTGGGATGCTTTTCCTCACTAACTTCTGGTATCTGACAAAGGGAGCTTTGACTCTTGAAAGCTTATACCCCAAAAATCTTGATGATTGCAAAGGTACAACTAAACTGCAATCTAACTATTCGGAGATTTCAGTGCATTACACAAGCCAGTTCAGACAGTAGGGATGGGCATGAGCTGGCTGATGAACTAAATTTTGTCATGAATTTTGAGCAGTTCATGGTTCTCAAAGCGATGCTTGCAAACTGAAGAATTGCCACAAACTTCCATGAATTTTGATGCAGCTCATGGTGGTTCATGAAGAGCTCAGCTGTTCAGTTTAAATGGCTTGGAGCCATTTAAACCCTGCTTTCTGCTACCCACAAAAAGCTCAGAGCCCTTTAAACCAAACAGCTGTTTTCTGCTTCACATGGCTTTTCACAGGGAGCAGAAAGCAGGGGTTAAATGGCTCTGAGTGAATTAAACCAAACAGCTGAGTAGCGCTCCCCACTACTCAGCTATTTGGAAACCATTGCTTTCTGCTCCACACGAAAAGCCATGGAGAGCAGAAAGCAGGGGTTTAAACTTTAAATGGCTCACAATCTGATAAAAACCAGTTCAGTTCATGAACCAGTGTATCAGTTTGTGCTTCTGTTTATGGTTCAGCCATTAACCACAAAAACATCGTTCATTCCCATCCCTGGCAGACAGCCCTTCTTATTATGTACAGATGCAATTCACCAGCAGTTGGGACCAATGTTCCCTCTAAGCTGTGGAGACATGTGAGGAAAAATTCTACTTTGTGAGCTACTGGCATTAAAGTTATGAGTGAATGATTTGGCTACTGCATAAATTAGTTTGCCCTGGGGCCATGCTTCCTGAGCTAAGACAAAAGTGTGTGAGCCGGAGGATAAAAAACTGTGAGCTAGCTCACACTAACTCAGCCTAGATGGAACACTGGTTGGGACCATCCTTTTCTGCTTTCCAGAGTTTATTGATGAGCCACGCCTAGTCTTAGAAGGTCGGCACAGTCTAGAGGTTTGAAATAGCAGCCAGCATAGCCAGACCGGGAATGGTTTTAGTGATAACAGTGACTTGAAGAAGAGGCCCCATGAAAGAGAATAAAGACATGTTTGCATGAGAAGGCCAAGGACAATGCATCTTCATTAATTGTAATGACAAGATAGGTTAATGATGTTATTTATCACCTAGCTCTAAATTAATATGCCATTATTTATTCCCTTAATCAGTGTCACAGTCAAACCTCCATGAAGGTTTCTGTGAAGCTTGTAATTGTAAGCTATGGGAAATGTGTGTTTGACAACCATTTCATTAACATGAACAATGATGTATGAAGACTGTGTGTATCCCACAGTATTATTAAATTCTAGATTGGCGTATTCCCAGCATGGCTCCCTTTATTTGCTAGCTCCCTTGTCTGACAATAGTAATTCTTCATGCAAGAAATCTGGAAGTGTTATATCACTGGCCATAGGATCTAGCTTCTAAACTCTGAAAGCAGGAGCAGTGTCTTCCAGAATGTGAAAGCAAGCCTGGCAAATGTGGGGTACAATACAAAACACAATGAGTTTCTATTCAATTCCTTTCTACTCTTAGCGCTGCTCTTCTGGTCCAAAATTGAAACCAAGGGATTATTTATTTTATTTATTTATTTATTTATTCTTGGGATTTATATCCCGCCCTACCCATACGGCCCAGGGCGGATTAGTCAATGAAGTACACTTCTGTTAATGGTATTAGCCATAACCTACCTTCCTTCCTTCCTTCCTTCCTTCCTTCCTTCCTTCCTTCCTTTCTTGTCCACTAATTTATGTTTACAGGAAAACTAAGGGAAAGAAATACTAGGGGAAAATACTTTTGTTGTTGTTGTTCAGTCGCACAGTCGAGTCCGACTCTTCGCGACCCCATGGACCAGATCACGCCAGGCCTTGCGGTCTTCCGCCATCCTCTGAAGTTTGCTCAACTTCATGTTCGTTGCATCTATGACACTGTCTAACCATCTCATCCTTTGCCGTCCCCGTCTTCTTTGACCTTCAATCTTTCCCAGCATCAGGGTCTTCTCCAGTGAGTACTCCCTTCTCATTTGGTGGCCAAAGTATTTGAGCTTCAGCTTCAGTATCTGGCCTTCCAGGGAACAGTCAGGGTTGATTTCTTTTAGGATTGACTGATTTGATCTTCTTGCAGTCCAAGGGACTCTCAAGAAAATACTTTAAAAGGTTTTAAAAGAGTCTTTTAAATACCTTTAAAACACTGGGAAAAAATGCTAACAATAGTTTTAAAATCCTAGAAGTATATATGAAAAGAACAGGGCCCTTAGCCCCAGTCCCTCATATCCTCCATATCTAGCTATCTACTCAGTAGTTCTCTCCGAATGAAGCCATTCTCTAACACAGCCCCTCTGCACACTCTTAAATTTAAGCACAGAAGATTTATTTATGAGTCTTGTGGAATTTGATCTTTAATGAATCTTTTTAATGTGAAATTCTGTAATATCACAAGTCTTTTTTACGCATCTCTGTGTAATGAACTATGGCCTGGAGATACAAAATCCTTGTATTATGAAATGCTCCTTTTATGTAACCAGATTTTTTTTTGCTGTTTAAATACCAGCATTCTTTATGAAGACTGGATGATCATCAATTAGAATGTGTGGGAAGGCATCACGTAGCTCCAGCCAGAAGCCTTCAAAGCATCCCTATGGGTCAGAGCTCTCAACAGACAGTGACTTGCACTACCTGCACATTTTTACAGCTAGTTTAGCAGCCGTAAGGTCTCGAAATATAAGCTATGTAGAAACCACACTGAAGGAGCAGTTACCACACTTTCCCACCCACTTTGTAAATCAAGCTTTCCTCACCCACCCACACCTTTATTACTGGACAGATAGAAAAGCAGTTCCAACACTGATGAAGTTATTATTCTTCCTCCATATTTAGGCATACTGGCTGCTTTTAGTATTTTTAGCACGTCGTATACTTTTAATAAATTAACCACTTTTTATCCACGTTAAATTGCAAAGCCATGCAGAGTGGGAGGGAAAAGAACTGCGATGTTGCAACCACTAACCAATAGGTGCTGTGCAGAACTGATTTTCTCTGTGCTCCATCCCATTCAGAAGATCTTGTCAGAACTTCACCACCAGTCAGCTAATACATACCTGTATGCAGAAAGCTTAAGATAGTCATTTGTATTCTGTACCAAAGTCAGTGCTGTCTCTGCTCTTGAATATAGTGGTAAGCCTAAATACAATGACGTTTCAGACTTTGTGCCCTCCAACTCAATGATGCCTGCATTCGAGTAGGCAAGGGCAACAGAATGGAAAACTTGATTTCAGATCTGGTCAGAAGAATGAAACTGCATTTGCCCACACTGCCGGGAAGGTATTTCTTTTGTTGTTGTTTTTTCCTGCACTATATTTAACCTTCTTCATGAGATAAACACATGACTAGTATCACAGACTGCCCATAGTTTGCCTTAATACCTGAAGGAATTCCAACCTCCTAATCTATCCACCACATGACTTTAAAAGCACTGGTAGATTCTGCATTTTACAGTGAGACCCCAGTGCTTTGTTGCAAAAGAGCCATGTCTCAGGCAAAAATAGAGAGAAGAAGATGCTGGCATTAGGAAAGCTTAAAAAAGACACTTGAAATCCTCACAGAGCTAAAGCTGGACTGTGTTTCTGGAATGAAGAAAATAGCATTATACCCTGCTGTTGGCTTGGGATGCACTTTCATTTAAAAAAAAAAAGCCACTGTGACACAGCAATTAAAATGCCAGATGAGGTCTAGGTTCCAAAAACCACAGGGCTTCAGCCAGTCTTCCTCTTCCTCTCTCTTTCAATACAACCTACCTCAGAGGCTTTGTGTGAGAATCAAATGGAGGTATACACCTTCATCTTCTGGGAAGAAGGGAAGGATAAAATTGGAATTAAAATGTCCAAGTAGAACCCTATGTGCTAACTTGCAAATGAGACTAGGCCTCTGCACACTCCGTGCACAGACTGAACATGTGAACAGCAGGAGTGGGCACAGGCATTCTGGGTCCACCCCCTGTCTCTGTGCAACTGCCAGATGATAAGCACTTCCTCCATGCGTAAGTGTGGCACTCAGAGGCGAGCGATTGCTCAGAGGTTGGGAGGCAGGGCCAGCATACTTGTATCCACTCTGGTTCTCTGAGTCAATAAGCAAAAGAGTTGTGTGAAGAGAGGCTACTGGAGTTTCCAGTCGCTTTTGGTTTCTTCATAACACCTTCATTTAAAAAGTCTCATTGTGATTATGGATTAGAAGATTTGGATTTCAAAATCAGGTTGACAAAAGGGCACTGGTTACAAGGACAGCCCATAACTCCGCCTTTTCAGGAGTGGATATTTCCATCTTTTACATGAATTAAGGTGCTTGAAAGCAAGAACAGCAGCTGCTAGATGCACTGCACAGGCAACAGGGATTGATTGCCTAGCTGGAGATTCTTAATACATTGTATATCAGTTGGTATGTCAATAGTTCAGTGTTGCAGTTTGAAGAGAAGCAGGCGGCACATGATACCCGCATGACAGTTGATTATTTACAGCTCTGCTTTCTCAATGAAGTTGATGGGGCTGAACCAGTTTGAGAAGTCATGGATCAAATAGCAAACAGCAACTCTATGGGGGCCAAAGAAGGTCAGGGAAGGGGTGTGAGAAGAAAGGGTTAAAACCTCTTCCTCCCCCATGCCATGGCCCCGATCCAAACTTGAGGCCTCATACTTGCAATACACTCTTTTTAAAAACTGGGGTGCCCTTTTATAAATTCCTCATGACACATCTACACTGAACCTCAAGTGTCTTTAGTAGTTACAAGGGTTCAACACGTGACAAAGCTGTTTTAAAAAATAGATTGCATACTATTTCTACAGTGACCTGTATTACACTAGCTACCTAGCCATCCAAATTCTGGCAGTATTGGAGACTTTCAGAATTTCTGCCCTTGATGTTTTCACATTGTCTGCTGAGGAAGGCTAAATGTCTTCAGGGGATACACATACCATGCAAAGCATTCTGGGATGTATTCTAGAATGCAGATTTAGTTAACCTAGGGAACTAGCCAAGCGTCATACCTTGCTGTCACCACACTTGCACTCAGACTACCCCACAGAATGCAACCCATTTTCCCATGCATCATGAGAGGGCTGGTAGTGGATTACAAGCTTATTCTCCATTTCTGATCTTTTGAGAAACTCCAGGTAAACGTTTAAGGAATCAGTGGAAACCCCAAAACAGCTGGGAAGCCATTAGTTAGTTAGTTAGTTAGTTTGTTTGTTTATTTCTTCAAATTTATACCCTGCCCTCCCCGCAAGCGGGCTCAGGGCGGCTTCCAATAAAACACAAATTACATTAAAATACATAATATACAACATGCCATAAAACATTATAAATACAAAGTGCAGGCAGCAGATTAAAATTCATTTCGATGGTAAGATGCAGAATCAATTGCCATTGCCCTGGTGTCCACAGATGGCTTCTATCATTAGTCCGTGTAGTTGTTAAATCCACAGGCCGTATTAGTTGTGATACTCTGCAGTGACCTGCAGTAGCATGAGCCTATAACAGCGGCGGCCCCTACTTAAATGCCTGGCAGAAGAGTTCCGTCTTGCAGGCCCTGCGGAACTGTAACAGATCCCGCAGGGCCCTGATCTCCTCCGGGAGCTCGTTCCACCAGGTTTAGCTGATCTATGCTTCAACAACAACCTATGTAATAACAGAGTAACAGAAATAACATTTCACCCATGGTGCAGCTCTGAAATAAATGGAGTTTAAACCACAGCTGTTAATACTGAGGGTCTTACATTTTCATCTAAAATGTTTCTGTGTATGTTACAATATATAGCTACAGAATGGAGTATTATAAAGCAGTGTCTAGTTCTTTGCCTCCAAAATTCATGAACAGTCTCAAAGTCATTAGCAAGTTGACAAAAATGGAATAATGCATAAGCATATGACTGGGAATAAAATAAAAGCTTGTTCATGGGAATTTGCTTGGGGATATACACATGTATTTGGGGCATCACTTAGCCAAGTCAGCTGCCCTTTCATGATTATTACAACATAGATCAAAGGGTCATTCACTTCCGCTGATTTATGCAAAGGTTGTTTCACAAGACCCTTTCTGCAACTCAGTTTCCATCCTTTAATGTCCATGATTACAGTTTATAAATGTGAATTTGGTGTTCGTTAATATATTTCTCTTTGCTAGATGAGGAGAAATGCCTTCCACATTGGGACTACAAAACCCCTGCATTCATTTCCTGTCAGGACAAGGATGGGAAACAGAAGTTCATTCATGCCATTCATGTTTCCCCCAAGCACCCATTACTTAAGCCTTGGTTATGTAAATGCTTCCACCTAGCAGAGAACAATCAAAGAGCCATCTCACACACTAATGTGACACCTTGGAGGGGACAAAGGCCTATTATGCACAGGTGTTTTCCTTCACTTTCACCATGAATGTCCATTGGATTTTCTTTGTTGTTCTGCATTGATCCTCCTCCCTTCAGTGCTCAGATCGCTTTCTGGTCATTGTTTCCCCAGGTTTTCTAAGAGTGCTTTTGTGCAAATTTTTCCCTTGTTTCACTTCCAAGTCAAAGGTAATTCAAAAGCATACAGATTCCCTTAGATTCCCCCCCCTGCCCCTTTGCCACCCATCGAAGGTCACTCCCCAACCCACATAAAGGTCATTCCTTCCACTACGCACTTTCCTCCAACCTCCCCCTTATCAGTGTACAATCTACATTTCCCCTTAATATTTAGATTTTTTATTTTTTTTACAAGTGGCAGAGTCTAGCGATATGAGAAATTAAAAATTAAAACAACAGGGAATTTAAAAGGAGCTGTGTGAGTTGTAGTTCCCTGCTGGTATTGACTTGAAAGGGGGATCAGAGAGGAGGCAAACAGTGCAAAAAAAAAAGTGGGAGGATTTCAGTGCTGTATGCAAACCAAATAAAAGAAGGGAATCATCAGCACAGAATGAAATTGACATGAGATGTAAAGAGAGAGAGACGGGGATGAGAAGCCTAAAGCTTTGGGGAGAAATCCCTTTAATGCTTTAATGAACAAAGCTGGGAAGTTGGTGGGGGTACCATTTTGGCAGTGTCCAGAAGCCTAACTTTAAAATGACGACTGAGCCACATGGACCTTCTGCAAATTGCAGAACTTATGAATTGCTTGGGATCAATCCATTTGGAGGACCGAGTTCAATCTGCACAAGACTGGAGAGACAGTTTGGTGTAGTGGTTAAGTGCGCGGAATCTAATCTGGGAGAACAGGGTTTGATTCCCCACTCCTCCACTTGCAGCTGCTGGATGGACCTTGGGCAAGCCATAGTTCTGTCAGAGCTGTTCTTGAAAGAGCAGTTCTTGAAAGAGCTCTCTCAGCCCCACCTACCTCACAGGGTGTCCGTTGCAGGGAGGGGAAGGGAAAGGAGATTGTAAACCACTCTGAGACTCTGAGTGAAGGGTGGAGTATAAATCCAATCGCCTCTTCTTCTTCTAAATCATGTGCGTGTGAAGCATCAGTTTGGTAAATGGAGTTATCTGCCTGTATCTGATTGTGCTGGCACAGTATAATTGCTGTAGTCAGTCTCTGAACTGATCACTTCTCCAATTTTCTTTTTCTCTCTCCCTGGGGCATCAATTTCACTAGTTTGCTGTCATCCCTATCCACAGCTATCCTAATAAGGGTTACTGATATTTTCCACTTTATACACTATGCAGCTCCACCTACCTCACAGGGTGTTTGTTGTGGGGAGGAGAAGGGAAAGGAGATTGTAAGCCGCTCTGAAACGCCAAGTGAAAAGCAGGGTATAAATCCAATCTCGTCTCTTCTCTTGAATAAAGATGTCTGAGCCATGACAAGGCGCGAAGAATACAATATCAAAAGAATCATAGACCTCTCTAAAAACAAACCCTGGCCCTGGTCACACGGGCCGGATATCGCGGGGGGGAGGCGTGGCTAGTTGCCCCGGCGCAGTTTGGTCCGCGATTACACGATCAGACGCGCCGGCGGCACACCACGGGTCCTTCCCTCGGTGCCGGCGGGTAAACGAGGGTGGCGATCACACGATGATCCTGCGGCATGGCAAAGAAGCGGCGCTGCGTGATCACACAAGCAATGGCTAGGCACTGCTGCCGTGACAAACAGGGTCATTTTTTTAAGCCGAAACTGAACTTTCTCTTTCTTCTTTGTGCGCATGTGCCGTTGGGTGCTTGTGTGCATCTTGTGGAGACTTGGGGGGGGGAACCTGTTTGCGAAGGGACATGGGTGGGCGCCGGATGCTACCACCGGAAACGAGATCAGACGCCAGCCCTTGCCCGCGGTTTCCGGAAACTAGTACCTCGGAGGTACTAGTTTTTAACTCTGCATCCTCGGCGGGAAGCCTCGGGTTTGCCACGGGAGCTCTACGCTTCCCTGATGTTGTGGTGTGATCACGCCTGGAAAATCCGCCTATCTTCCGTCTCTGTAGTGTGGCTAATGCTCCGTGTGACCGCAGCCCCCAAGGAGTTGATTAAAAAAGTGGCTAGTAGAACGAAGCTAGAAACCATCCTCTTAGCTCAGTGGCAACAGAAGAACTGAGGGGGAAATGGCACCCCTTGGCCTCAGTGCGGTTTCAGTGGGAACACTTTGAGCATGCACTGAAGGGAGGGGCATTCTTTCTCGTCCTAAGGAGCTAGAAATTCTCTCCATCGGCAGGCCTGAGCATGTGCAGTCCCCAGTGTGGGACTGCACAAAAGAACGAAGATAAACATTGTGTCACTCTGTAGAGAGATCATTTTTTTTAATTTCAACCAGGGCACTACGAGCCTCTGTAACTTTCAGGAGTGTGCTAGAACCCATGTCATTCTGGAGGTAGTTATATGTTTTTCCTTCCACTTTCAGACTTTGGACTGAATCTTGTAGGTTATTTCTTTGGTTAACGATTTATTGTTAACAATAGAATTATCCATTTTTAAACTGCTCACATAATACAATAATTTATATTCTAAAAGTGTGCTAATTTTATAGGGTTGCCAACCCCAAGGTGGGGGATGGAGATTTCCTAGAAGTACAGTTGACCTCCAGACCACAGAGATCCGTTTCCCTGGAGAAAATGGCTCCTTTGGAGGGTAGACTCTGTGGCACTATAGCCCAGTGAGGTCCCCCCCCCCAAACACTGCCTTCCCCAGTCTCCAGCCCCAAATCTCCAGGAATTTTCCACCCAGGAGTTGGCAGCACTAGTCAGAAAGTGTTTGTTGCAGGCTGAACTACATGGGCAGTTAGTATATGTTTAACTCTGGACTCGAAAAGAAGAATGCTGGTCACTGGAAGGTTAGATTTACATATGTGCTTGCATGTGTGTACGTGCATATGTATAAAATCTTCAAAGCAGTTAGTTATTTTTGACTGAAGATAACATTTAGTTGTTTCAGCTGTTGTTTTTAAGTTAAAAAGTATACATAACATAGCACTTTTAAAAGAATTTTTTTTCCGCAGTACAAGGATTTTCTTAAAATAAGTTGTATGTTTAAAGCAATTTAAAATTCACACTTCTTCCTGAACATTTTGCAAGCTGCTATTTTTGTATTTCAGGAGCTCCTGTACTCTCTTCCTGCTGTCTCGCCTGCTCCCAAGCTTTCTCAGTAGGGTTCCCATGTAGCAACAAGGACAGGAGGAATATTGCTTTCAAACTGGAACAAATGAACGATGGGAGGACATGCATGCAGGCTGCTGTGGCAAGTAGGCTGTGAATGTTTCACACATCATCTTTCCCTCATGTCTCTTTTAAAAGTGGAGCAGATCATAATATAAAAAAGAAATCAGCTTTATTATTCTAGTTGCACCTTGTCTGCACTGCTATCCTAAGCACAGTTATACCCTTCTAAGTCCATTGAAGTCAATGGGCTTTGAAGGGTGTAATTCTGCTTAGAATGATGCTGTAGGTTACTATCCTTGGAGGGATTCATTTTGATTTGTTAATTAAACTGAAACATTGATATCCAGCCTTTCCTCATGGTTCAAGGAAGTTTTAGGCAGATTAGCTGTTTTAAACTCTTTTTGTTTTGATCTCATTGAAGATCAATTAATACAGCAATCATGTGTGTGATTGAAATAATGTGCAGCCAAAATTATACCCTAAAGGTGTCAAGCTCAGAGGTGTCAAATTCATTTGTTACAAGGGCAGGATCTGACTTAAATGTCACTTTGTCAGGCTGGGCTATGTGTGCCATAATGCCCCACAGCTTCAAATCCCTGAAATGCATTGACTTCATAAAGTCAATGTATCTCAACTGTGTCGCTATAGCGCTACAGTGCTATATGAGTTTAGCACTATAACACTCACCTTAGAATGTTAAAAAGGGTCCAAAGAAGATCGGGTTGTGAAAAAAGGGTGAGAAAAAGGCTACACTGTTTGAAATTACCATAGCACTTCAGAGATGGCTGCATGAAACCACTGTCCCTGTCTTGCTTTACTCAAAGTCAGGCCAACAATGAATAACATCCAGTTTAGAATGGTAATGTGAAAAGGGCCAGTGTTGGACTAGGGTCAGATCCCTGTTCTACCATGTAGCTCACTAGGTGACTTTGGGCCAGTCACACTCACTCAGTTAAATTACTTCACAGGGTTGTTGTAAGAATAAGGTGGAGAAAGGGACAACTACCTACAGTGCCTCAAGCTCCATTTTCTAGTAACCTTGTACAGTAAACTGTAGCGGTCAAAACTTTAAATAATCCCAAAACTTATCATTTCCAATCAAGCAACTAATCTCAATTCTTAATTATCAAATGCAGTACCTATTTATAACCAGAAGATAAATAATATCTAGTGTTTGCGGCTGTGTGGCTGTTAGTTCAGCATTTAGAATTTAAGAATTGGTGAGAACTGACATCATACAAATAGGACCCTCCAGGGGGGAATGGTGACAGCTGTTATTTTGGAACCATTTCAAAGTGTCTACACCTGACACTTGCTTTTAATTTACACCTAACTGCTATGTTCTTTCAGGTCTCCCTCAAGCCTCAGCAGGCACCAGTTTGTCACCTATCATACATCATTCTGAAAGTCCAGATACATCTCAAGCCATTAATGCTCTGTTTGGGGAAGGCAATCATGGATCCAGTCAGTTACGCTGAGGAGATTAACTCAGGCATGAAGCCAAAGATCCAGCACAGAGTAACTGTGCACAACTGAAGTCCCAGGAGCGCCACTGTCCCTATCCAGCTCCAGGCCACAATGGGCAGGGAGCCAGTTTATGTCAGCAATTGATACATGACCTAAATCTGAGTAGATTTCAGCCTAATGCTTGTTGGAAGTAGGTCCCATTGCTTTCCAAGGGACTTTGGAATGCAATCTTTACTTTTAGTGTGGATCCTGAATCAGAGAATCCGGGACAAGTATGGGGCAGGTCTCTAGAGAGGCAGAATACAATTTTTCTAAACAGATAAAGTAACCTCTGCATTCAGTGCAAACAATGGAATTACCCTCAGATTAGTTTTTTTTATTTATTTATTTACATGTGACTTCTATACTGCTCATGACCCCTGCTGGGTCTCAGAGCGGTTTACAGGTGGCCTACATTTTGTAGTCAGATCCTACCTAGGGCGACAATTGTGCAGGGAGGGGTTGCCTAACAGCACCCGGACGACAGGCTTCTCTCCGTTCTCGGTGGCTCCGGCGTAGTCTCAGCATTCCGGCGAGCGGCGACCATCAGCGGGCTGCAGATGGACCCTCCGTTGATGCGCACTGCTCCTGGACTGCGGCGTTCCCGGCTACTCGTCCCTTCGGGCTCCAGCCGCGCCACGTCGCTCCGCAGTTGCATCATCTGGTTCCGCCTCGATCCGATGTCGTCGCCGCTCCTACGGTCCGCCAGACGCCGCCATTGTTCTTCCTCGCCGCTGCTGCTTCTCTTACTGCCATCATCGCCGTCAACCCTCCTGGCACGGAACCAGGAGGAGGGTGCCCCCCGCCTCTAAGGCAGGTACCCATTTCTCTACTTGCAATTACTTTCGAGCCGCTGGGTTGGCGGGAGCTGGGACTGGGGCCGGTAGCTCACTCCGGCCGCGGTGGGGATTCGAACAGCCATTATGGCTGTTCGCTATAGATGTTACTGCAGGTGCTGTTACTGCCTGCACCACCGCTCCTTTTCAGGTCTCCCTAGTTGAGCTTGGGAGCTGTGGTGGCTCAAGTGGTTAAGACGCTGAACTGCAGGCTGTGGAAGGTCAGTAGTTCAGCAGTTCAAGACCCGGGTGCCACATGATGGAGTGAGCTCCCATCTCTAGTTCCAGCTCCTGCCAACCTAGCCGTTCGAAAGCAAGAAATTGCAAGTAGACAAATAGGTACCACTTTTGTGGAAAGGTAACAGCGTTCCGTGCACCTTGGTGTTTAGTCATGCCGGCCACATGACCACGGAAACATCTTCGGACAGTGCTGGCTCTTCGGCTTTGAAACGGAGATGAGCACCGCAACCCTAGAGTCGGATTCGACTGGCTTTCGAGCAAGGGAAACCTTTACCTTTACCTAGTTGAGCTTGAGGACTGATTTCATCATCACTGAATATTTACCCATTTTGGAATCCCCACTCTGCCATGGAAGCTTACTGGTGACCTTGGGCCAGTCATACACTCTCAGCCTAATCTACTTGGCAAGGTTGTTGTAGTGGGGACAAAATGGAGAAGCAGAGAATGATGGCAGCAGTTCTGCATTCCCATTGGGAAGAAAGACAGGGTATAAATAAAGTAAATAAATAAATATTAAATGTAAATTTATCTGTACAGTCCCTGCAGGGCACTAGGTGTTGTTCAAAGATTTGGGGCATCAAAACAACAACAACAACATTGCTTTGATCTTAAATTTCATGACACATGTCAGTAAACACAGGAGAAGAAGGTGATTGGGCACCAG
>NW_015163111.1:0-74459 GCF_001447785.1 Gekko japonicus | reverse complement strand
AGAGAAGTGTGGCTGTTTGCCTCGGGGCAAACTAACATGCAGTAAAGCGATCAGACCTACTGTGGAGGTTCTGTGGAGGTACTGTGGAGCTTCCGTGGGTAGGGAGAGGTGCCGATCACAACACACGCCTGCGCGCAATGAAGAAGCGCACGACGCGGCAAACTGGTTTTCTTTTTTTGTGTACACTACGAATGCGCATGCTCCGTTGGGTGCGTGTGCGCATCCACGGAGACTTGGGGGGAAAAGAACCCTTTTCCGCAAGGGGACATGGGCGGGCGCCGGATGCAACCAGAAACGCGATCAGACGCCCGCCCTTGCCCCGCAGTTTCTGGAAACTAGTACCTCCAAGGTACTAGTTTTTTGCTGCGCTTTTTCGGCAGGAAGCCTCAGTTGTGCCACGGAAGCGCTACGCTTCCCAGATGTGCTGGTGAGATCGCGACCGGAAACTCCGCTTGCCTTCCGTATCTCTTGCGTGGCTAATGTTGCGTGTGACCGCAGCCAAAATGCAACTAGCTACACCCAGTAGCCATATTGCAGCCAGTGAAGAGACCCTGGGGAAATGATGACAGTCTTTTACTCTGCATGTGCTTGCAGAGCTGTTTCAGAAGTTCTTGATGTGTTCACCAGCCAACATGAACACACTGGAAAAAGTGCAGAAAAGAGCAACTAAAATGATAAAAGGGTTGGAACACTTTCCCTATGAAGAACGGTTAAGGCTCTTGGGGCTCTTTAGCTTGGAGAAATGACAACTGAGGGGTGACATGACAGAGGTTTACAAGATTATGCAGGGGATAGAGCAGGTAGAGAAAGAAGTACCTTTTTCCCTTTCTCACAATACAAGAACTTGTGGGTACTCAATGAGCAGTTGAGTTAGAACAGATAAAAGGAAGTACTTCTTCACCCAAAGAGTGATTAACACATGGAATTCACTGTCACAGGAGGTAGTGGCTGCTACAAGCATGGATGGCTTCAAGAGGGAAATAGAGAAACATATGGAGCAGAGGTCCATCTGTGGCTATTAAAAAGCGCAAGGGAGGAGGGGGAAACTCCCCCCCGGCATAACAGAGACTGAGTTAACAGAAGAAGAGGGGGGGAGTGAAATTTGAAAAGAGCAGTTACCTTTTGGTGAATTGTTAAAAGAGAGGCAGGAAGATTTATTTTCTAGCTGCGTGGCACGAACTTTTAAAAAGTAAACAATAAAATAAAGATGTCGGGGCAGAAAAAGTTCCAGGAGAAGCCGGCAAAGAAGCTCGGAGGAACTTCTGGTGCTGGCTCCCACCTCTTGGAGCCGGCTGTCACTCAACAGGAGAGTGATCTTCTGCGCCCTCTGCTGGAGCAAATGCAGAAAATCAACCAAATGCTGACAAGTATGGAAAGTGTTTTCAGTAACCAGCAGACACAGTTGAATGCTACAGCCAAGAAAATGGAGGAAATCACGCAAAAATGCCTGGTCTCAACAGAAGACACTCAAAAGGTCAAGAAAAAGGTGGATAAAATGGAAAAACACCAAGAAATGCAAGACAAAAAGTTATTGATGCTTCAAATGGAAAAATCAAATTTGACTCTCCGGTTTCAGGGCATAAAAGAATTGGAAAAAGAAGATCTCCGAAGTATTTTAGCGGAAGCCTTGGCAACACTCACTGGCTGGGAAGCGGATAAAATAAGCGAGGAAATGGATCTGGTTTACAGAGCCTATTCCAACTTTACAAGGATGAACAACCTGCCGGCAGAAGTGGTAGTCAAGTTTACAAAACAGAAAGTTCGGGATCAAATACTGAGAGCATCTTCTTCAATGCCTATGAAGATTGGAGAGCAGACAGGATTTTGAAAGATATTCCATTTGAAATTCGAATGAAAAGGAAAACATACAAAGGACTGACCTTATTCTTGCAAAACCATCAAATTAGTTATCGCTGGTTGATTCCAGAAGGACTTACTTTCAAGTTCAAGGATAAAAGGGAGAAGATTGACTCCATTTTTAAAACTCAAGACTTTTTGAAGAGACACGCCAGTTCAGAGGAGGCAGCACTCGCCAAATGGGAAGAATTGGACAGTGACAGAGACAGCGGCTCAGAGGGGGAAGTCAAGACTCTAGAAGATGAAGGAGCGGGGAAAGGTTCATCATATAATCTGAGAGACGTGAGGCAGCCCAAATCATGAAGAATGTTTCGGAATGCGCAAGAAAAGACTTTACTAACAATAAGCCAAAAAGACACTACTAATACATTAACAGTTATTGTTTTTTACAGGTTAAGATGAAAGACGATAGACAACTCACAGAAGAAGCCAAAAGAAGATTTGTTTAATACTAACAAAAGATTAACATACTAATGAAAGCATCACCCAACCTTTTCTTAATCCCACTATATACCTTCCCTCTTTCTGATATTAAAAGCATAAACTCTCTCCTTTTCAGGAGAGTCAATTAAAAAAAAAAAGACTTTGCATGTGATGACCAGTACCTTGAATTGAACACAGTGACTGATAGGGAACCAGTGAAGTGACTGCAGAATGCCTGTAATATGCATACTCTCCCTAGATCCCAATAGTAACTAAGTTTCCAAGTTGACTACAAGGGCGGACACATGTAGAGGGCATTTTACAGTAGTCTAGCCTTGAGGTCACCATGGCATAGATTCACAAGGCCAGACTGGCCAAATCAAGGGGGAGCCTTCTTGTGGGCTGAAGATGCTGGTTTGGGTACAATTGCTAGGCTCTGAGGGTCAGTTGAACCCCAATGTGGGAAGCACAATGCCCTTCAAGACCTCAGTGTTCCATTATTGGGAAGGAGGAGCATTACTGGGAAGGAGAAGAATGCTATATGGCTTTGCACACAGCAGCTGAGTAACCACTGCAAATGTCATGCTTATGGAAAAGATATCTCACCTAGAAAGGCACTTACACCCTGTCAAAGTAGGAGCAGCGTAGAGGTGCCATGAAACTGAAATCACCCTTGACTTTTTTGTCAGCAAGTGAACATTTGTCTAAAGGCAGCGATGGACCTGTCTGAATTAATTCTGATGTTTCATAGCTGAGTGCAGTCAGACAGGATATGTGATGATTACTGGCCTTTAGTAGAAAGTTCCTTAAGACTTAATCCATAACAAAAGTTGGTGCTAAGACCACAGTGAACCACATCACTAGAACTCTGCTCTCCTCACTCCGCAGCAAAAAAGAGTGCCACAAGATCATTTAACTGCTCTTGCCCCGGAATCCACTTCTGTTTCCTAAAGGCATTGTTGCTACAGAGGGTGGCGTTAAGCTGGATGAGCTGAAGCCAGGAGAGTGCAGGATTTCCTTGGAAGGTCTCAGTCTAGGCATGAGATCTCACCATTTAACAGAGGTGCAAATGGTTGTCAGCAAAATAAGACTACCAGATGTCAACGATTTCCTGTTTTGTAAGCAGTGTAACAAGCATAACCATCTTGTTGTTGCTCAGCTCCTGTTCATTTTAAGGTGTCTTGTCCATGGAGAATTTTCAAATGGATGATGCCCAAAGACCATAGAAATGTTCAAAGATTTGAGTTTGTGGGTCAGACTAATGGAAACTAATGCATGGCCACTGACGTTATCCAACATGCTTGATCTATAATGACTGTCACCTACTTGCCACATGCTAGTGTAAAAGCATCAGCTGTGGCATGGAACTCATTATCTGACATTGGAGCCCCTTTTTATGCATTGCACCTCGAAGTTTTCAGCATTTGCTCCATTTTCTTTCTCTGCTTCTTTAGGGCCTTCATTTCACATTCAGAATAAAAAGTCTTTTCATTTGGAGTTCTCTGTTTTCCTTGCATCTGACCTTTGCTAAAACTTGTAAAATCACAAGGAGATCAGCGTGAAAGAAATCATGTGCTGTCGGAGTACTTATCCAGGAAAACTCACTGAAGTAGAAAGGGTTTAGTGGGGGGAGACAGAGAGAGAACGAGAGACAGAGAGAGTCATGCCAAACCAAATTGTTGGCAAGACCAGGATTAGAAAACAGACAGAAATCCAAAACAAATTAGCATTGCTGTGTTCAAGGTGCGAACGACCGTAAAGACGCCCAGGAACTCATTCAAGAACCACTCAGGAATACGGCAAAAAAAGAGAGAGGTACAAAGCATGGATTCTTTTAAAATAGCTTTTGATGTGTTAGAAACTTTCAGTAACAGCAGACAGTACAATGCTAATGCAAACAGTCAAGCTCAATATTTTTGGATTTAGGACTAAGAGCACTTTGGGGATACATCTTCCAGAGTATTTTATAACAAAAAAACTGCCTGCCAGGACCACCATAGATCAAGGCTAGAAAAATTTCCTATTTAATGTCCTTGAAGGTCTGAAGATCTGTTACAAAAAATGCAATTCAGATTGTTTCTGTCCAGGACTGTGATGGGAGGGATGGGACAGCAATACCTCAACGACAATGTATGGATTTACAAACTTTTAAGTAATGGACTTCTGAAGAGAGGGTGCTTCCATTTCCTGTAAATTAAGCAGTTTGGTTGCATTGCTTCATGTTCATTTTGTTTGCATGTGCCTGTTGCCACATGCTCTGCACTTTAGATTGTACGTTCACTGGGACAGGACCTGCCCTAGGTGCTCCCAAGTGCTAACGCTAAAAGATTGCTATTGAGGGTGATGGTAGAGCAACATCAAGGATCAGTGGCATTAAACTCTCCTTCTAAAATTAAGAACAGTTTAAAGCAGATGAGAAGATTTCTTCCCTTTGATGAAGCAGTGTCTTATTAGGTCTTCTTCATCAGTTTTATTTATTCCTCGTTTCTCTTCTCTCATTTCAACAGTGCCTGCGGAAGACATCAGATTTCTGGATACTGACTCACAAGAATCTACACAGCATTGGATCTTTATTGTTATAGCATCTGGACTGTTACTATGCAGCTAGTTACACTATTGCTCCTCACTCTGTCCAGAGAAATTAGCTCGCAATTCCCCCGGCAATGTACCACAGTCAACGCACTAAGAAGAGGTGAATGCTGTCCCGATCTATCTCTGGTGGTGGTTCCTGGTTCAGACCGCTGTGGATTATCTTCTGGGAGGGGGCAGTGTGTACAAGTGACAGCAGACTTGCGACCCCATGGGCCACAGTATATGCACGACGGCCGAGATGACCGCGAGCAATGGCCTCTTCGCTTCTTCAACCGAACCTGCCGATGCAATGGAAACTACGCGGGGTACAACTGTGGGTCCTGTCGACCTGGTTGGAGTGGACCAGCATGCAACCAACCAACAAACATAGGTAAGAGAAAAAGAAAAAGTATTCAAACAGTTATGATGTTTAGCACAGAACTACTCTTTTCTATTATAAATTCAGCATTGCTAATAATTAATGCAAACATGTCTCCAACGCAGCAGTCTTCAGATGAAATGTCATGACTTCTGAGCATCCCCATACCAATCAACAGAAGCTTCGGATGCAGTCATCCTATGTGTATTGACACCTTTCCCTAAATACTTTTATAGCCACTTTGAACTTCCATAGGTGCAGGAAAATCAGGATTAAAATGTTACAAATAAATAAGAATCTTTTGGAAATATATGCATTGTAATGGAAGAAGTGGCAATTTGTTGTTATTGTTATTAAGTGCATTTCTGCGCCACCTCTCCAGGGAAGCTGCCCAAGACTTTCACTGCTTTGCTTCAGCATGGTAAAGCCCCACCTTCTTTCTTTATGAGCAGACTTATAAAGGTGGGGGCCACATGTGAAGGTGCGGTATAAAACTGAGAGATGAAATGTGGAATTGTATGGCTGAGATAGCTAAATCCTCTCCAGCAGAGAACCTTTGATGAGAATTCTCATTTGTAGGGGTGACTGAAACCCATTTCCATCTAAGAAGAAAGGAAGCCAGTAAAAGCTACCAGCTGTTTTAACTGAAGCTACCTGCGCACAGTTGTAAAAGCACACTGAAAATACCCTGTTTTCTTCTAATGTTAGTGCTGGATTGGCATTACAGTTCCCAGATATACATCCTGTATGGATGAGGCTATATATTTGCACACCAAGGAGATGGTTACAGCTGAGCTGGGAGGGGATTCAGGATGTTTAAGAAAACTGTAGTTCATATTTTTGTTAAAGGATAACAGATACAGAAAGATACCTTGATTTCATTGTTGAAGGTATCAATTCAGCATGCCTGTAAAGTACCCCCCCCCCAAAAAAAGGCAACCCAATTTTAGCGCTTCTTTGAACATGCATAGAAAATACTACAGAAATCAGTGTTTGTTTTTTAAAAAAATGAAACAAAGACAGACATAAGGAAAAATGACTAGGAGGATACCAATCCACTCACAAAAGGAATGTCTACAAAACAAGGAATCTTTGGTGCAGAAAATATGAATGGAATCTATAAAATCATTAGTAGGTATACATTTAAAATCGGGTTAGTTTACTCATCCTTTCACAGCATCCCCATGACAAATGTTGCATGAGCTCCAACATCAATTCCAAGCTGTTACTTATTTTTGTATCTATTATGTACATCAGTGGTTTTAGCTAAACTTGGGTGCCCAAGGCATGCCTACACAACAGATTTCGAAGTTTATGGATTTACTTTTAATTTCACTAAATTTATGCAGCAAAGATAACTTCATGAGGCACAGAAGACTCTATCATACAAGCAGACTGTAGCAGTTTCAATGTGCTTATATGCTAAATGAATTAGTCTGATCCCTTCAATACGTTTCTAAGCCATATATGGCCATGCATGTATGTTATCTTTCATAGAAAATGAACATAACCTCTTACATTGCAATCCTTTGCAGACTTACTGCATTATTTCATCTAAACTGTTTATTATTGAACATCTTCTGTAACTTCTCATTCTGAATGGAGTAATGCAGAGGTCATTTCGGGGGGAACGCGGGGAACGGAGTTCCCCCGGGTAAGGTGCAGGGGGCGGGGCACATGACGAAGCCCTGCCCCCTGCTTCCAGCTGCCCCGCTTCCAGCCCTCATTCAGCCAGGAGGAGGCAGGAGAAGAGGGAGGGTAAGTTGCTGCCTCCTCGCCTCTCCCCACCCCTGCTTGCCTGGGGCCAGGGAGGGCCTTGGCGGGGCTTCCTCACACTCCCGCTGGCCTTGCAGGTCCACCGCCGGGCCCCTGATGCCAGGGGGTGTGGCATATGCTAATGAGTTATGCTAATGAGTTCCCCTAGCTCTTTTTCTATGAAATGACCCCTGGAGTAATGTGACAATCACTGGTAAGGGCTCACATCAAAGAAGTTGTTGTTGTTAGCCATTTAGTCATGTCCAACTCTTGGCGATTCTATGGGCCAGCTCTTTCCACATTTTCTGAGCTTGTATTTTTTTTTTTTTAGTTGATCAAACAAGACATCCTTCCTATCTGTTAGGGAGTCCTATTGTACATTTACAATGGATAGGCCAATAGGAAAATAGAGGTAGTAATCTCTATTTCATTTTCTTGGGGTTTTCTTGTTAACATTTTTAAAGATCAGAGTTTTTTCTCATTTATTTCATTGGATTGGTTTTGAAATACCAAAAAATACATCAGGATAAAGGTAAATGGCAATTCATTGATAAGAATTTAGGACTGGAATCACTTGTGCACTGTAGAGCACATAGAAATCTGATTTGTGATTAATCTTACGTGGAAATGAAGCAATGCAGAAACATGGACATGAAGTAATGCACACGCATTAAAATTGCTTTTCATGCATCAGAAACCACATACTCATTTACTTAAAACTGTCTTTCATATGTGCACTCCAAGGAAGATTATTAGAGCACAGGAAGTGGCATGTGTGAATCAGGCTCAGAAGTTTCACCACCTTCCAAGTTTTATCACAGATGCTTTTTGTTCTAATTTGCTGTTTTGGGTCTTACATATGTATTTTGCTCTGCTTTTAACTGGTTTTTACAATTTTATTATATTTGTTCTTGGCGGCCCTGATAACAGGATATAGATATTGTAAGTAAGTATGTAATTAAATAAATAAATTGGTGGCAGTATTTCACATTTCCAGATTGTGAAGTAGGTGCACCATCTGCAAATAACTTCAGGGACACAGGTCTCATTTGTATTCAGTTTGAAAATATTCAAAATATTTCTATTATTATAACTTCAGTTTCGCTCAGCTGGAATTTATACTGCTGATCTGTCACAGCTAATTATTCTTTATTTATATTAATTTTTGTTAGATGCTGGCCCCAACCATCCAACAAAATCAAATGCTCTAGGGTCCCATATTTTTTGAGTTACTTGACAAAATATAGGAACAATTGTATTCAACAATATATACACGACTGATATTATGTTGATAAAACTATTGCATTGGCCCCAGATAGATATTGAAATGCCCAGATGCCAAAGGATCAGGTGGATATGCATGCTTTCATCTGCACCGTGAAGGGACAACTGGGATCACACTGAATAATGTACTTCTATCCATATTCATAATCATACGCATGTATGTTGGTGCCATATGCATGTCCACTGTCTCAGGAATCCTTGCCTACATTTGTGTCTATTGGTTGAATTATCATTGTATAGAAGGATCCATGTAAGAAAACTATATGTGCAGAAGATGCCCTTCAGGATCTGCCATGACATTTTCCCAATGAGCTGAGAATCAGGCACACGTTTGTGTATTGGACAAGTGTTCTGTACATGCAAGACACCTACCTCAGATGCTTGAGGTGATTCTTAGATAGGAACAGAACTCTAACTTGTAAATATTGGTGGTAGTATGGACAGACTCCATGAGAGACTATAGAGGGGCACTCAAAGAGTAGTATTCTGTAATTTATATTGAAAATATTTCTTAGTATTCTAATTCCCAGACATTGAAATGGCCACACTGCAAGACTAAGGTAGCACTATGTACTACACAAGACATATTGCTGGGAGAAATTATTATATTTACAGTAGAGATTAGGGGAACTGTTTGGTGTAGTGGTTAAGTGTGCGGACTCTAATCTGGGAGAACCGGGTTTGATTCCCCACTCCTCCACTTGCACCTGCTGATGTGACCTTGGGTCAGTCACAAGCTCTGGCACAGCTGTCCTTGAAAAAGAGCAGTTTCTGTCAAGAGTTCTCTCAGCCCCACCCACCTCACAGGGTGTCTGTTGTGGGGAGGGGAAGGGAAAGGAGTTTGTAAGCCGCTCTGAGACTCCAAGTGAAGGGCGGGGTATAAATCCAATCTCCTCTTCTTCTTCTTCTTTTTGAGGGCTTTGATTTAATTCATCTAGATATTTCTCTTTAGACATGAAACTGAAAAGTTATCAATTTTACAATTCTTGTCTTTATATTTAGAACAACCTCTCTCTCTCTCTTTTAATCCTTAGTCAGAAGAAACATTCTGGATATGAGTAGAGAAGAAATAAATCGTTTTATAAGTGCTCTGCAGCAAGCTAAAAGTACAATGCATCCCAATATTATGATAGCCACGAGGAGACGTGAGGAGATTATGGGCCCTGATGGCAACACGCCCCAATTTGAAAATGTGACCATTTATAACTACTTTGTGTGGTCCCATTATTACTCTGTCAGAAAGACATTCCTTGGACCCGGGCAGCTGAGTTTTGGTGGCATAGACTTCTCTCATGAAGGACCAGCATTTCTGACCTGGCACAGATATCATCTCCTGCAGCTGGAGAGAGACATTCAGGTGATGTTTCTATCATTTATATCCTGTATTCTCAAATTCAAGAACATGCAGGTTTCAAAATGACTCTTTCTCTCCCCCCACCCCCCGCAGAATATAACTGCAGGACCTGCAGCAACCTGTTGACATCATAGAATTTTAGTTTTTGAATAATATTGGATCTTGCTTAGAATTTTTTTAAAAAAATGTATTTGGGATAAATAGCAGTTTATGGTGGTTCCTAAAGTTCTGTGAAATATATCTTCTTAATTTAGGGAAAGTAAAATAAGCCATTCCAGAAACTTTCTATCCAGATCACCTTTGGTGAGTAGGTCTGAGGAAACTGGTTTTTAAGACTGGTAGAAAACATTCCTCTGTTCAGGAGTCCTCACTTGTCAAATGAGAAAGAAAAATACTGCTAAAGTCACTTTCCTTTCACTATCTCATTCCTAAAAATCTATTGCTGTCTCCCTCCTAATATTTTCAGCAACTTCACCATCCTTTTTTTCATCCTGACATTTAATGTTCTTTATGGGTCAGTTCCCACATGCACACTTTTCTTTGGCTGAATGAAGCATCAAGTAATGGGTTGTATAATGAACCATCACAAATGGAACTTTTTTTATAACCAGTGTTACCTTGAACACATTCCCCCTAGTGGTATCAATTATAGTGTATGCAATGTACAGTGATATACAGGCATGTGCACAGGGGACCACAATAAAGTTTAAATGGCCCTGCATTAAAAAAAAATCAGAGTAGCCCTGTACATATTTTTTTTCTTTTTGCCATCAAGTTGTAGCTGATTGATGATGGCCCTGTAGGGTTTTCAAGGCAAGAGACATCAGAAGTGGTTTGCCACTGCCTGCCTCTACATTACAACACTAGTATTTCTTGGAATTTCTTGGGATTGGTATTCCTTCCAAATACTAGCCAGGGTCAACCCTCTTAGGTTCCACGATCTGATGAGATCAGAATAGTCTGGGCTATCCAGGTCAGGGCCCTGTGCAAGTAGCTGATCAGATTGAAGGGCAAAGTCTAGCAGGTCATAAGAACATAAGAGACGTCAATGTTGGATCAGGCCAAAGGCCCATCCAGTCCAATACTCTGTATCACACAGTGGCCAGAAATACCAGTGCCATCAGGAGGTCCACCAGTGGGGCCAGGACATTAGAAGCCCTCCCACTGTTGACCCCCCAAGCACCAAGAAGACAGAGCATCACTTGCCCCAGAGCCCCTATCTATATATGTCAAAGGGCACATAACTGTAAGGCCATGGACCAGATGTTTTGTCTTCTGTTTTCTATTAACATGTTTTTTAAAAAATCTCTCCTTCCCTCATTTTCACAAGATTAGCTGTTGTTGGCTTTCTCTCAATATTCAGTCTTCGTCATTTTTAATGAGTGAGCTGCCCCTTTGTACAGGCAGGAGGTTCCTAGAAGGATAGTACATATCATGTGGGGGAGGCAGGCCTCCTTCCATAGTGGAAGACCTCCTGGAATTATCCCCCCCCATTCCCTACTGCTGCCTCACAGGCTGGCAGTGGAGGGACGGGGGGGGGGGGGGCCGGTGGGGAAGTCACTTTCAGTGCAAAACAATGGCCCTTTCAGACAGCCTAAGTATTCCATTTCAGGAACTGGTTACTAACTTTTTTCCCCTGTCATTTCAGACAGACCCATTTTAGTAACTGGCTCCTAAAATAATATATTTACCTGTTCAGACAAACACACTTCTGTCCTGTTCAGTAAGAGTGCCTGGAGTGTTGTTAACTCAAACTGCTTTCTTCCAGTCTTCAATCCCTCCTTCCATTTCTGAAGTGCTATGGGGTGCTGTGTAAAATGCCCCGTAGCACTTCCTGCAATTACACTTTTTACGCCCTTTTTCTCCACATGCATGATTGTCCTCTTTTTTCTTATGTTCTATTGGGAGCACCATGGCACCGAAGCAGGACCACAAATCAGCACCATAGCAACCCCATTGAGATGCCTGGACTCTATTTAGATACACTGACATTCACTACTGCTGTCACCTGGAAACAAGGAGCTGATTGGACAGCATGTTTAAGGAAATAGGCTGCAAGGCATTTGCGAGCTATTTCACGGATAAAGTCTTGTTGCTCCACCATGACCTCCCCAGCACAGTTGAAACACAGCACAGTTGAGTGAACTCGAGGCTCCATGCACGTCTTCAATCTCAGTTTTGGACCATTTCAGCCTGCTCAGGCTAGAGGAAGTCGACAGATTGCTCTCAATGGTACGCCCAACCATGTGCAGCCTTGATCCATGCCCTTCTTGGCTTATTAAACCGTGGCCATGAAGGGTTTTGAGGTGCCCTAAGGGAAAATATCAACAAGTCCCTCTCTGGGGGACTGTTGACAGGGGCACTCAAGGAAGTGATGGTCCACCCTCTCCTCAAAAAAACATCTCTGGACCCGGCCGAATTGGCTAACTATTGGCCAGTTTCCAATTTGCCCTATTTGGGCAAAGTAATTGAGAGGGCGGTGACGATACAATTGCTGGGCTTTATGGATGACACTTCCATGTTAGATCCCTTCCAGTCTGGATTTCGCCTGGGACACGGGATGGAGACGGCACCGGTCACCCTCACAGACGACCTCCGGAGGCATCTGGATTGGGGCGGCTCAGCAGTACTGTTGTTAGACCTGTCGGCTGCATTCAACATGGTTGACCATCTGTTACTGACCCACCACCTCGCCAACATGGGAATTCAGGGGCTTGCCTTACAATGGCTTGCTTCCTTTCTCCAAGGTTGGGGACAAAGGGTCCAGGAGGCACCTGCTGGAGTGTGGAGTGCCTCAAGGGGCAGTGCTTTCCCCAATGCTATTCAACATCTATATGCGCCCCCTTGCCCAGATTGCCCGGAGGCACGAGCTGGGATGTCACCAGTACGCTGATGACACCCAGCTCTACCTAATGTTGGGCGGCCAGTCAGACTCCAGGCTGGAAGATCTGGACCGGGCACTGCAAGTTGTGGCTGGTTGGCTTAGACTGAGCCGGGTGAAACTGAATCCAACGAAGACAGAGGTCCTGTTCTTGAGTCGGGGCGGTTTGGGGGTGGGGATCTCTTCCACCAGGCCTTCAATTAAGGAGCCACCTTCACTACTACCACCAAGAATTGTAGTTATAGGTCCTGGCCCTTAACTTTGACATTTGACCTGTGCTGCCACATGACTTAGGAAGATCACTGAGCTGAAAACTGTTGTCTGTATGCACTCTTCAGTACACCATCTGAAGTATCGAATGAAATATGCCCAGCACTTTATGATTTTAGGTTTTTACGAGTCTATTTGTAATTGAATTGTTCAAATGTTTTAATATGGATTTTAATGGTTATTTGTGTACCAATGTAAGCCGCCCTGAACCTGTTTCCGGGGAGGGCGGGGTACAAATTAAATAAATAAAATTAAATTAAGTGTGAGATCAGGGGCATAAGTAAATGATGAGACAGATATTTGCTTTAGAGGAAGTGTAGACTCAGGCACGCACACATAAGCACACACACTTCATGTGTTGTGGGAGTTAAGGAATTAAGAAAAGCTTCCTGGGTTTCAAAATTGTCCGGTACCCCCCACACACACACATGGACTCTGTATCCAATGAGCTCCTTGTTTACAGGTGACAGCAGTAGCGAATGTCAATGTATCTAAATGGAGTTCAGGCACCTCAATGAGGTCACTATGGTGCTGATTTATGGTGCTGCTTCAGCGCTATAGTGCTGCCAATAGAACATTTTTTAAAAAACTCCTCCGGAAGATCATGCGCGTGGGGGGGGGGGGTGGCAGGAAAAGAAAGCAGCACAGTTTGAAATGACACAGTGCTTCAGAGACAGCTCCTTACCAGAAGATAAATACTGTGTGAAACAGCTGTCCCTGTACTGGTTTACTCCATGACAGAAACCATTCAGTTTAGAAAGGTAGTGTGAAAAGGCTCAGGGTTTACGTTTCCTCCCTCCTTAAATTCCGAGCTTCCAAATGGAGGGGGGGTCTCTCTCAATATCTCAGCAACTTAGTGTTAAAAGGCACAGCACAATCACACAAATCGCCCTTGCAAAGCAACAGAAAATGGATCTTGAGGACATCTGTGGACCGAAACAGACTCCAGGTACCTGTATGAACTGTGTGTGTTTGCCTGGCACCAGACTGATCTCTTCTGCTCTTCTCCTCTCTGTACTGCTAGTGGCCATTAAAGCAAAGCAGGCAAAGGCTGAAGCAATTGGGTGAACTGCCCACCAGTTCTGCTATAGCCTGGAGGGGCCAGCCACTCAGCTTTGGTCTGCAAACAATGATGAAAACAACGGTAGTATTATGAAAATATATTTAGACTGCTGTTTTGCAGTGAGTAGTGTTTCTTCAACAAGCAAGGCTATTTTTGGGCAGGAACGCACAGGAACGGAGTTTTGGCTGGCTTCAGAGTTGGCCACGCCCACTACAGCCAAAACCTCTGCGTGCATGGCTACAGAGGGAAGGCCTGGAGAGTGACACACACACCCCCGGAGAATCTGAGGCGGGCGGGCCAGGGGGGGGCTGGAAGGATCAGGGAGGCCTTTAAATGCCTCCCCGTGCCTTCCCCAGCCTGTCCAAGGGCCGGCTTGCCCGGGCTCCCCGCAGCCACGGAGCGCCTAGGCAAGCCAAGGGAAGGCATGTGGTGTGGCCTGATATGCTAATGAGCTGTGCTGTCAGGAGTGCGGCCTAATATGCTAATGCGTTTCTGCTGTTGGGTGTGGCCTATTATGCTAATGAGTTTTTGCTCGGCTTTTTCTACAAAAAAAAGCCCTGTCAACAAGTAATAAAGATGTACGCACACACACTATGGAATTTGCATATACTCCCATTTCACATAACACTCAAACATTTTTCCCACTCCAATGAAACAAATGTTTCATTGGAGTGGGAAGAATGTTTGAGTATTAATTCACAAATTAGAATTGTTGACGTGTAAATTAATGTTATTTACACAGCACACCATGAAAAGGCTGTTATGTGAAACGGGAGTATATGCAAATTCCATAGTGTGTAAGCGTACATCTTTATTACTTGTTGAAGAAACACTACTCACTGCAGAACAGCCCAGTTTCAGCCAGCTGTTGCCCCAGGATATTTGGATGCTGTTTTGCTGTGGACTAAAATTGCCCCAACTCAAACACTGAGACCAATTTCACACAAGAGCTGCGCCGCGGTCACGCCTCCCTTTGCCCCGCTTCTATTGGTCAATTTCCCACTCGAAGCCGTGTGGCTGCATTTTGACCCGCAGCTTTGCCCGATTTTCCCCGCGGTTTCGTGCTCCTGTTTTTTGAGGATCACAAAACCGCCGCGAAAATTGGGTGAAGCCACGGGTCAAAATGTGGCCGCACGGCTTCAAGTGGGAAATTGACCAATAGAAGCAGGGCAAAGGGAGGCGCAACTGCAGTGCAGCTCTTGTGTGAAATCGGTCTGAGAAAATCTGGACTGATTTCTCACGAGAGCTGCCTCGCAGCACAGCGTCGTTTGCCTCGACACAAACGTGTCAATTTCACACCCGAAGCTCTGGGGCTGCATTTTGACTCGGGGCTTCGCCCGATTTCCTCCGCAGTTTCGTGATCCTGGGTTTTGAGGATCATGAAACTGCGGAGGAAATCGGGCGAAGCCCCGAGTCAAATGCAGCCCCGGAGCTTCAGGTGTGAAATTGACACGTTTGTGTCGAGGCAAACGGTGCTGTGCTGCGAGGCAGCTCTCGTGAGAAATCACCCCTGGAGTGACAGGCAAATGTGGAAAGGACCCTGGAGTGCTCCAGGAGGAAGCTGCTCCATGCAAGTGAGCAGCCTTGGACTGCACTGCAACAAGCAGTGAACAAGCCGGCAATTCCTCCCACCTTGCCAACACTGGCCTACCAGGAAAATTCCCAATTAAACAGTCCATCCACACCCCTTGTACGAACCATGTAGGGTAGCCAGGTCCCCCTTGGCCACTAGCTGGTGATGGGGAGTAAGGTTTACAAATCCAAGTTTGGAAACTCCTAGAGATTCACGGTGAAGCCTAGGGAGGACCGGAACCTCAGTGAGGTATAATACCACAGAGTCCACCCTCCAAAGCATCTATTTTCTCCAGGGGAATTGATCTCTGTAGTCAGCTGTTTTTCTGTAATTCCAGGGAATCCCCAGGTCCTGCCTGGAGGCTGGCATCCCTGAACCATCCTTCCATAGATCTTTTTTTAGAGTCAATGATTATTCAGCAGTACTCAATGAAACATGGCCAGCAAGTGTCATGGAAACCGCCCCCGCCCCCAAGTATGGAACTAACAAACTAAGTGGACAAGGCAGATGCTGTGGTTTCTTCCTGCCAAAGCAACTGGGGAAGACCCCATCTCATTGATTCCACATTCAAACCAAGGCAAGAGAAGAAGCTGCAGAGAAGTGCTGTAGTGATGATACATGAATCGATTAGGTAGATCTATCTCCACCTCACTGAAGCTTACCATTAACTACCCCATGTTCTCTCCACCAGGACATGTTACAGGATCCTTTTTTTGCACTTCCCTACTGGAACTTTGCAACAGGTAGAAACACCTGTGACATCTGCACAGACGACCTGCTGGGAGCTAGAAGCAACTTTGATCCCTCTCTTATAAGCCAAAATTCTGTCTTCTCTCAATGGCGAGTTTTATGTGACAATCTTGAAGACTATGATACTTTGGGAACCGTTTGCAACAGTAAGCTGAGATTCTTTGCCTATATATGATTGTTGCCACCCTCTCCTGAAGGGTTAATTTAACACATGCCGGGGTATTACAATTTCTACTTGGCTGTGATACAATATCTACTGTCTTTAATCCTTATCATAAACATTAGACTCTCCAGTTGCTAGAAAAATAAGTAATACTTTACTTTCAGATCTTGGGGGATTCAAACTGGGGGAATGGTGTGTGTGCCTATCTCTTTTACTATTTGTAAGGGTTTGTTTGTTTGTTTTTTAAAAAACCCTTCTGATTATATGATCATGGATATTATCCATCTTCTCAAGTCTGAACCCCAGTCTTACATCTAAAGTTGTTTAAAAAAAAAAAAGTGAACAACAATGTAACTCTTCTCTGCTTATTTCCAGCAAGGGTTTCGACACAGCAGCTGCCAAACTATATTCCTCCCATTTACTTTCTCTGTGTGTCAGATATTGTGCTTTTACCACTGAAAAGACACTTGCCAGAAGATGCTTCCAGAAGACAAAAACAAAAACAACAAAAACAGTGTATTTTTCTAAACTAATGCTACATATAATGCTATTCACCACTCCGCAGTGGTGAATATATATTATCCATATCCTATGAAATGTCCTTTGGCTGGGAAAGCAATTCCCTTGAACTCCAGCAATACCGCCCCCCGCGGATTTTTATCACAGTTCATAACCAAGTCCAAAAAAGCCTGAAACTGACAAGCTTTTTTAGTTTCAATTGGGCACTCCAGTATTCCTGAAGACCTGGAGGGTGGGTTGGTGTCAGTTTTACTGAGACTTTTAACATTATGTGCATTCCTGGTAGAAATGACTAAACTCTGTCCCTAGCTCAGTTTTGAATTTGGAGAAGGTCCATGAAACTGACAAGGCTTGTCAGTTTCATCAGGTTCTTCCCATCAGCAGCTAGAGAATGTTTAAAAGATGGTAGCAGGTGAAATGACACACAGAGAGCAATCAGGTTTATTCAGTGGGGCTTATCTCAGGAACATGTTCTTAGGACTGCACTGATAGTCACCAACACCATCTTCAATCACTTCTCCATCCCAGGTGAGCCACCTAAAAAGTAATAAATGTGAGGGAAAAGGGACATGGCAATAGCCTAGGAAAACACAGGGATGCAATGGTATGGTGTGATCAGAATGTTCAGGAATACATGAGTGAGCAGATAGAATCCATGCTGGAACAAATAATCTAGTGTGGTCTCATCTGGAATACCATGCATTATTGTATGCCATAAGAACTAAAATACTTTTAAGTGTATGTAATCATTATTCAGAATGGCCCTCAGCCAGTTCCAAACATTGCCTGTTTTCTGTAAGCCTGGTCTACCATTGTAGCTTTAGGTTTAATGATCATGTTAGAAATGTCTAGAACTTCACCTTCTCCCCCTGCCCTTCTTTCCTATGCCAGGCACAGAAGGTGGTCCAATTAGACGAAATCCTGCTGGAAATGTTGCCCGCCCAATGGTGCAGCGCCTACCTGAACCACAGGATGTTGCTCTTTGCTTAGAAGTTGGATTATTTGATACGCCTCCATTCTATTCAAACTCAACAGACAGTTTTCGTAACACACTGGAAGGCAAGTAATTCTCAGGCAAAGGGTCCGGAAGCAGAATGGGAGAGGGATTGAAATCTACCACATTTATCACACATTGAGTGAAACAGGTCAAATCCTTGTTGGGGTAGAGAATCACATGGGAAATCTCTTTTGTCTTTCAAACCCATCACTATGTGGTGAACTGCATATGTCTTTGGGACACATTCATACTAAGCATAATTGGAAATAAAGCAACATTCCTTCATTTTTTAAAAAAAATATGAGTAACATGTTAAACAATCTAAACCAATTTATATCACATACCTTATCAATTAATCCCAAGCAGCAAAATCAAGGCAAAGGAAGTGTCAGTGTTTTGGTGAAATGTTCCTTTATAGCATGTTACACTTTTTAAATACTGATCCTCTGCAAAAAAAACCCAAACAACAAAATAATTGCTTGGCCAGCAGCATTTCTGAGTTCAGCTGCAAATATTATCTACATTGCCAACTTTTTTGGGCAGCTCCTCACTTTGCACAGCAAACCAGACTACTGCAAGTACACTGATATCTTCCAAAATAAGCTCATAGAATGTTGACAGTATACCCACATCGTGTCAATGTATCTGTGAACCTTGAATGCACTCACTTGCATCTGTTAAAAATTGCAGGTATATTGAGCATGCTTATCATGCCTGCTACAGGAAACACTGGTGTACATCAGTCATCTTTGCTGCACAGTGTCTGGTTTGCTGGGGGGGGGGGGTCATTCCTTTATTATTTCAGCTCCTGTCCAAGCTATTTCTTCTCAGAGCCAAGTCAGAGCAAAATTATAAGGCAAGCAAGTATAAAAACACTATACTCTTATAGTATAAAAAACTTGCACAACTGGCCATAATACAGGTGGGATACATTCACATCCCCTAATATCCATAAGATTGTATTACAACTGCTACCATTTGCTTAAGAATATTGTACAGCTTTAGTGCCCATTCAGTATAGTCTGGCAATGTAATGTTGGCAAAAGTCAAATGTTCAAGTATTCAGATTTTCTCATTTGCAATTTTAGCACCAGTTTTGTAGGTGGAACTTATACAAAGCTGCATTAACCAAACAAAAACAAATGAACAAAAAACCCCAGACATGTGCCCTGAAGCATCATCATTTTAATGCTGACAGAGAGCAAGATGACAGAGGGATGAGAGAGGCACAGGAGGGAGAGAAAAGGAAGAACTACCAAGGGATGAAATCGTATTTCATCTACAGTTAGGTTACAACTGAAGTCTGGCTTACACCGTTGCCTTAATAGAAAAGGTCAGGTTTGCTAAATGAACTGAAGGAAGAACAATATGGAGGACATGTTTAGGAGGGAGTTCCAGGCATAAGGAACAGCAATAGGAAAGGACAGAGACATTCAAGGATCATGAGTTTTGAGCGGATGAAGATGCTATTGTTTGGGCTCAACACTTTTGGGTAGGGACCCATGGAAACTAACTTTGTATGGCATGGTGAAACATACAGCCAGTGGGGATTTAATGTTCAGTTCCTACTATGTTGAACATTTTGGCCTCACTTTATAAAGTGGTGGTGGGGTGTTTGTTTTTGTAACAGAACATCTGACGACTATGATTTCTACACATCAAGAATATGTATGATGGTGCTGGAGAATCAGCTCTTGGAAATGCACCTTTTTAAAACCAGCCCGCCAGCAGCCATTCAAGAAAAGACTTGTGGTGGGGAAGACCTGAAGAGACGGCTTGCCCCATTAGGATACTTGGGAACATCTTGACACAAACCATCCCCAAAATGCCGCTCCTGGGGATTCCCAGGAATAGCTGGGGGAGGAATCAGGGGTCTCCTGTGAGAAGGAGGAACTGGCAAAAATCATCACACATATTTCAAACACACACATACGCATGGAAATTCCATGCCTGTATTCCACTTCGATCTGATGCTTTCACACAAGATTCTAACTATTATTTCCAACCTGTGCCTCTTGTTTCTTTTCTTTTCTTTTTCTGATACACAGGCTGCAGTGAACCTTCGGGAAAGTATGATCCAGCAGTGCGGAGTCTTCACAATCTGGCCCATCTCTTTCTGAATGGCACTGGAGGGCAAACCCATTTGTCCCCAAATGACCCCATTTTCGTCCTCCTGCACACATTCACTGATGCGCTCTTCGATGAATGGCTGAGGAGACATAACCCTGGTGAGTTGGTTTCTGCTTGCGTTATTTCACCACATCCCAGCAAGGGGCATTACCCATTATGGCATCCGTGCCCGATTCCCCTCCAACTGTGCTTGAGAGAAACTGGCCAAGCACCCATCTCTCTCTGCACCAAGAGATATTATGATCCTGTTGAAATAGTAAGGCCCTTCAATTGGGGTTCAGTGACACAATTGAATTCTTTTTCTCATGTCTTTGGAAGCAAGAATAGAATGCAGCTAATAGAACAGAATGAAGGAATAGAATGCGGTGGCTCAAGTGGTTAAGATGCTGAACTGCAGGCAGTTTGAGACCCGGGTGCCACATGATGGAGTGAGCTCCCATCTCTAGTTCCAGCTCCTGCCAACCTAGCAGTTCGAAAGCAAGAAATTGCAAGTAAATAAATAGGTACCACTTTGGTCGGAAGGTAACAGCGTTCCGTGTGCCTTGGTGTTTAGTCATGCTGGCCACATGACCACGGAAACGTCTTCGGACAGCGCTGGCTCTTCGGCTTTGAAACGGAGATGAGCACCACAACTCTAGAGTCAGATTCGACTGGCTTTCGAGCAAGGGAACCTTTACCTTTTAAAGAAGGACTTATTGTATTAGTTGTTGATGCCAAATAAGTAACAGAAAGGGATCACAAGACTGAGGGGTGTTTAACCATGTCATCTGATCACAGCAAGAGAAGTCTCTGTTCCTTTTTCATAAATTCAGAAATGTAGACAAGACCCCTTTTCTATTGATCCTTTCAAAAAGACCAAAAAAAGGCAAAACAGCACAGAATTGCCACACCTTTGAAGGCAGCCCTGAAAAAGGGATACAGCCATGGATTTTCAGAGCCATGCAAGTGCCAGTTTTGGCAGGTCCCGAGAGTTGTTTGTTACTGCAGGAAAATCACATAAGTTCACGTCATGTTCCCCTAACAAACACAAAACAAGAGCAGATGGTGCGGCAGGAGGCAGCCAGTCTCTCTGTGGAACTGGGCTAATGCAGATTTTAAAAATGGAATGGGAAAGACACATAAGCTTCAGCACACGCTTGAAGAATGTGGCTTTTCAAACTGTATTCTGAGGATCTCTAGAAGATGATCTGGGTTTCCTTGATAAGAAGAACGGTAATGGTAGCAAGTAACAAGTTGCCTGCCTTTAGTGATCTTCTCCTGCAGTGAAAAACAATAGGGAAGTGGTCAGCATGGATGTGCATTTATTTTCCATGGGGAAACACTGAGGCCCGTGGACCTCACCTGCATCCTCATGATTTGAGAACATGCTGGCAGACTCTCCTTGGTGGTCTTCCTGTAGATGACAGGCGGAGATTGCTTACTGAGGAAACCAAAAGGCTATCTGAAGATAAGACATTTGTTGCTGTTTTAGGTAGTGGGGAAATATTAAAAGGCCATGCAAAAAGAAATCAGTAATTTCACTGGTCCTCATTTATGTTATCTCCACTATGATCCAACCATCCATATTGCTCTTGTTGCAGTTGGGAAGTTGAGTAGTTGAATGGATGGAGCCTTTTAACTGCATCTTTCTAGACTGATACCATCTGTGCTCATTTTTCCCTGCTTCTTCTAGTTCAGGATCTCCAAGTCAGTGAAATCATAACTATTGCCTTTTTAACTGCATGGATTATAGTTGCAATTCTTGCTCCTGAGCCTACGTCTGCTCAACACACAAAATGGTCAGAGAATTTGATCCTGAGCCTCCTTTTGTCCTTAACATCTGCAACTACAAAACATACATATGCAGAAGGAAAGTTATTCTTTGTAGGAATTATTGCCTCATTGCTTAAAGCTGAAGGCTCAAAGTCTGAGGATCTAGGATATATTTTTAACATTCTTACCTATGACAGCCTTTTGAAATGGAATCTTTTTCCCCCCAAAGTAGATACCTCCATATACCCCCTAGAGAATGCCCCCATTGGACACAACAGACGATACAACATGGTCCCGTTCTGGCCCCCTATGACCAATGATGAGATGTTTGTTACGGCACCAGAAAACCTGGGCTATAATTATGAAGTTCAGTGGCCAAGTAAGTTATTCAACTATATTCTTCTCATTATATGCTAGATTGTAAATTGTACTGTTGGCTTTTTCTTTCAGTGAGTCAGAATGTGATTTATTTTGTGTAAGTGCACAGCACTTTGACTGGGGCTGTGAATATAACAATGTTTCTAAATGGACCCCCTCAAAATGATGGCTTTTTGTTCCATGGCCCCTTTTTTGTTAACTGCATGTGCTGAAAACAGAGGGGGAAATACCAATTTTCATCATCAAAATATGAAAAAGGCAAACCATTCAGTGATGGAAAAAACATGAACACACAGGCAAAAAACAAAGGGTAGTCCCTGCACTTGGTGCAAAAGTATAGCTCATGATGGTGTGCTCTCAGTACAGTAGGGCTTCCTTCCCCCTTGATTGTCTGGCTTGTGATTGGCGGCCCTGTGCTTTGACTTATGGTCCCAGGCAATGCTCCCTCTAAGCTGTGGAGTCCTGTGGGCAAAAATTCTACTTTATGAGCTACCGGCATTAAAGTTGTGAGCAGGCGATTTGCCCCTACTGCATAAATTAGCTTGCTCTGGAGCCATCCTTCCTGAGCTAAGACAAAAATGTGTGAGCCAGAGGGTAAAAAACACTGAGCTAGTTCACACTAACTCAGCTTAGAGGGAACACTGGTCCCAGGTACCTTCTAAAGACAGTCAGCAGGGAACACGCCATCTGAGCTTTCTAAAGGCAACTGAGAAAAATGGAACATTTCCTTGTTCCAGCATGCAGAGAAAACCATTCAGGTTGCATTAGGCAAATGCCACCTCTCAAAGCTACGTCCCAACACAATTCTAGTCAAATCTATCATTGTGGAACTTGGGTATCTTAACAACTCCAGTCAACGGGCAACTGAACTGACTAAAATTTGGAATCTATATATCTAATAGTGAAGTGGCCCCCTCTGTGCGGATCCTTAAATCCGGACATCGGGGGCTCCTGGGGGGGGAGGGAGAGGTTTGTGCTCACGTGGGGCGGTCCCCACATGTGCACAAAAATCTTAAAAGTGTGAAAAATATCCTGGGGGTCCTTAAATTTGCCAAAATAAAAAAGAGCGTCCCCTGCGCATGCGCGGGGAACGCTCTTGGAACGGGGGTTGGAGTTTGCGGACTGCAGGAGGGGCGGCGCGTTCTTTCCCTCGCCCCCAGTCCACCTTGCCTTTCTGCGGGGCCTCGCTCTTCTTCGCGGCTTCCTCTCCTCTGTCGCGTCGCCTCCCCCGCCCGGGCCGCAGTGTCCCCGGCCCTTCAGCGTCCTGATACGGCCGGCGGGCGGGAAAGGTGGGGGGGCCTGAGGCAGCAAGCACGCAATCTGTTCCCGGAGGAAGAGCCGCCGATGCCCCTGACTAGGCCGAGGCGGTGGGGGCGATGCTGGTGGAGGGAGGAGGAGGGCTGCGCTTGCCCGCTGGGTCTCTCACTCCACCGACAGGGAGGGGGGAGGAGGACAACGCGCGTTCCCGACAGCCGCCGCCGCTACCGGCCTCCCCGGTTCAGCCCCGACCTCGGCGAGCAGCTCATCTCGGGTGAGAGCGAAGGGACAGCTTGGCCCGGGATTATCTGTCCCCGGCGGTTTAAATCCAGGAAGAGTTTGATTGGAGTTCTGATTAAGAGCATCCGAAGGCCAGGGGGGGGAGAGAGAGCGAGAGAGCCTTGAACGGGAGCAGCGCCGCATGCGTGCTCATTCCGGCGCCGGGGGGGGGCGGGTTCCAGACGGAGTCGGCGCGGCACCTGCTCGCCAGGCAACGGGCCCCCGGGCTGCTGCAGTGCCTGTACGGTTGGATCGGCAAGCGGGATCACAATTCAGTCGTCTCTCCCTTCCAGAGCTGGAATGGCCGAGGGAGGGACCGAAACAGATTCGCTGGGACTGACAACACCTGCGGAAGTTTGGGATGTTCTGGAAACTGGTGACCATTTTTGGGGGGGGAGCTCGGGGTGCTGCTCGGGGATCCGTGTGCTGGCAAGTCGCGTGGGAAATGCCTCGGCGCCCGTTCCGGAGGGAAGGGCAACAGGCGGCGCCTGCCATTCCCTCACTGCCGCTTTCACAGCGCTGAACTCTTCTCTTCATCTGGCTGGACGTTAAAAAACGTACCTGGACAGAAGGAGGGGAGAGCAGGTGCTTCTTCAAGCCCTGGTGTGAAGGTCGGAGCTTGAGTGCATGAATTACTCGGGACGTCCTGAGAGAGATTTTCATTCTGGCTAGGGTTGGGAAAACCTATTTTGTGCTGCAAGGGTTTAGCTGCAGGCAACTTTTGCTTCTCCTCGGCCTCATGCTAGAATTCACAAAGAGAAGGCCCTTTCCTCAACAAGAAATAAGCATTCTTCTTCCATAGTCTCCAAGACAGCGACCTTTAATTTCTCCTCCCTGGGGTGCAGCACTGCCCTACAGTCACCAATATATCACTTCCGCTGACTGCTTTATAGATCAACTGGGCTGACCTGGGCCAGTTCCTTGAGGACAGGGCACCTTTGTTCCTGCAGGGGTCAGGAGCACATGGGTTTTTATCAGGTTCTGGCTTGGGCTAGGGCTCAACTCCTGAGTGTATTTTGCAGGCTGGTGTCAGCCCTCCTCCATTCAGACCTTATGTCAGCAAGCTGCCAAATGTTCATTACTGTAGGTATGATGTGTAAACCCCACCCCCAGGGTCAGGGGAGATCAAGGGGGGGTAAAGGAAACGGGGGAACCAGCGGGATGGGGGGGTACTTACCTCCTCCTCCTGCTTCCTCCTCTGCCTCCCCCCCCCGCGAGTATCGCGGGTCCCCCCCTTGTCATTCATAATCTCTAAAGCAATATATTCAGGGGAATGCAGCATCTTAACCCTGCCCCTTTTTTCTGCTTCATCCTAGCTCGGACTCTCCAGGTCACCGAAGTCATAACTATTGCCATTGTCACTGCACTGATTCTGGTTGCAATTATTTTTGCTGGTGCCACATGTATCGTTCATGCCCGGAGAAACAAGGATGAACTGCATCAGCCTCTTCTCACTGACCAGTACCAGACTTATTCAGATGATTACGACAGCATACCCACTCCAAGCCAATCAGTGGTGTGAAGGGTCAGCTGACTGACTTGCACCGGGTAGTGCTACTCCTTTTGCAGAAACTCTTCTGCTTTACAATGAAGAATGCTAAGAGTAAGAAGACCCCTTGTTAGAATTCCTTCTCGTATCACCGGGGAAATCCCCATTCATGTCCATGATATGCTTTCACCTGCTTCACTGCTTAGCTAATTATCTATAGTATGAAGGACATGTCCTGGATGTATCAGAGTGTAGAGAGGTAAAGGACATTTTTAATAAGGTTAATTATTAAGTGCAGTGCTTCCTTTCAGTTTTCCAGTTTTTAATCTAGATTTATGGAAAGATTAGGTTTTAAACAAAAAGAGTGGCTTTTGGAAAAATCTTCAAGTAACTGGATGTAAGAGTTATTGCCCTCACTCGACATCGTCTTTGCCTTCAGTGAGCCTTTATTGATTGGCTAAGATCAGACTGTGACCAGTCTAGCAAGTACTGCTTTAATTCTACATTGACTTTGTTTGCATTCAGTGAAATCAGCACATAGCCAGATTCAACTTGGGTATGTAGCACTGTGCTGAATTCAGCGTAGGATCACTCTAAGAACAAGAAAGAATCCCTAACAAGAAAGAATAATAGCACCAAAGCAGCAGACAGAAGAAAGAATAGCAAGAAATATTTCAAAAAAGTATTTCCCACAATAGTCTACAGCAAGCTACCCAGACACAAATAGGGTCACTAGTCCCTAACATTTCTCCCCACCTTTTGTGTTGTTGAGGAAGGGGGGTTGCATCAAACATCCAGCCTATGAAGAGTTTTGGAAAATCCATTGGTTTGTTTTACTTTCCGCTGGTCCCCATAAAAAGGTATTATACTACTACTTTTAAAAAGATGGACATTTGAATATTTAAGGGGGTTAAAATAAATATTTCTGCCTGCCCCCAAAGTACAGCTTTCAACTTGAAAATCAAAATGGGCAGATATTCAGTGCTACCATAGCAAAGATGCCATTGTTCCCAAGCACACAAGTTCTCTTTGGCGTTCCGTGATTTGATTAAGCTGGCATTTTTCTCTAGTGTTTGTTACAGCCTCATGCAATTGATGTTATCCATGCACCTTCATGCATGAATAACATGTGCAGCAAAATACTCCTCTGAAAAAATAATATAGCCAAAACCAAAATATGCATGCCCACATGCTTTGCCTGGCCCCTGCACTTGTTTTAAAAATTCAGGAATAGTTCTATAAAACTGCCACAAGATGGCAGTACAGCGAGCAGTTGAACTGTGTTTCTGGAAACAAACCAAATCCATTCTTTGCAAATCAGTTGGGTAGAAGGATTTAGTACAGGACAGAAGGATGCGGAGGATCCCATTAAAATATTTGCATCCATTTGCAGATGGAAGAATACAGCTTCTCGTTGTGGCAAAGAAAGAATGGTAATATAGTGCCAAAATTATAAATTGGTCATTCTAAGAACATGATGAAATATGATTGATATACTAGGATACCCATGCAGTGGTCACGACAGCAGTCTCCATTGCACTTAAAGTCAATTGTACTTAAAGTCAATGCAGTCCAGTGGTAAGTGGGCTGTACTTAACAACCTTGTAAATATCATGCCACTGTCATTTTTTAGCTCTGTCCGCCATTCTTTTGTATCTTTAAATCTTTCTTAACTCTAAAAAGCAGAATGTAAGAAGAAACAAAATGGCAAATCTTGGTCTAACACAGAATAAAGATTTTTTTTTTAAATTTCACATTGCTCCGTCATAAGCATTACTGTTACAAATTCTGGCTGTGGTGCCCTCCTGTTGTGCATTATATTTGGCGTTAAGGGCACCTGTATACAGAGTGTATATGAAACTGCCTTCCTGATTGTGGATCTATCAAGGTCATATTGTCCTCTCTGACAGGCAGAAGTCCTCCAGGTTCTTTCCCCTCCACTGGATCATTTTAATAGGAGATGCCAGGGACTACCTGCTGCATGCAAGGGAGATGCTCTACTTTTGAGCTAGGACTCTTGGGCTAATGGTGCCTAATGGTGCTCATATATTAATTCCTTCCAATGTCTAGGACACAACATACCTAGGAGACCATCCTCATGTCTCAGTATGATTTCTTAGGCTCATCAAGCATGCCATCTCAGTAATGCCCTGTTGTGAGCCAGGGTGTAGTGGTTAGTATCTCACTAGGATCTGGAGATCCTAAAGTTCGCTAGGCTCACATGATTATTGTGAGGATAAAATGGAGGAGAAGAGAACAACATAAGTGTTCTTGGGAGAAAGGTGGGGTATAAATGAAGTAAATAGATGAACAGAATAAAATCTTAATGTCTGCCCTAAAACTTAATGAAGGGCCAGGGGGTGGCTCAGTGGAAGACCATCTGCTTCACATGCAGGAGGTCCCAGGTTCTCCAGTTAAAAGGTACAAGTAGTAGGTGATGTGAAAGATCTCCCCCTGAGAACGTGGAGAGCTGCTCCCAAACAGGGTAGATAATGCTAAGCTTGATAGACCAACAGTCTGACTCAATAGCCCTGTTGACAAATTACAGTGAATGTGCAATCTGTGTACACTGTACAGTTGATTTTTCTTTATATGCACATTGAAGAATTCTCGTGTTACATTTAACACATGCACAGCTGAATGTCTCATTGAAACCCCCCACATTTATCCAGGAACTGGTCCCTGGTTTCATTTGACAAGTACCTGCAGGCTGTACATGTGGTCACTGTAACATGTGAATACGGCTTGTATACGTTTGTATGAAAACCTGCCAAAGTGATATTCCAACCATCTTTTGGAAGTGTTGTAAGACTTTTATTTATTTATTGAATTTATACCCCGCCCTCCCAGCCAAAGCTACTATTAGCTTCTGATGATTGTGCTTAAACTAAAGTAGAAGGAAATTGACCATTCTTGCATTTGATCTTCTCTACTAGCTATTTTGGACACGTTAAAATATTGTTAGTAGAGCTCGGCCACAATGAGGAGGGAGATCTTTTCATGAAATCTTTCACAACATGTGAAAACTGACTGATCCTTCAACACAGGGTGGGGGGGGTGACACGCAACTAAACAAAAGTGCTTGTCCATAGGAAGGGAGGCAGGCAGGGGCCACAAGATTAGCATTGCTAAAAGTGCCAGGTGTTACTCTGCATGCTGCGGGTGGGGGGTAATTGACCACTGCAACACAACAGAGGAAATCACGAGGCAGTATACAAGTCCCTCCCTCCGTGAGAGCAATGCAGCCTCGTCTGCCCTCACTGATGGAGCCTTAGAGCAAAACCTAATGGGCTATTCCATGCTTCATGGTCATCTTTCTCACTATGTGATCCCTAACTGTTGGGATAATGGCATAGAAGCAGCAGCAGAGAAGACCCTTAAGGCGGTAAACAGCAATTTTAGAAGGGCAGGGAGCAGAAATGGTGCTTTTGGAGTTCTTCCACTTTAAGCCCCTTCGAAAAGTCATTTGAAATATTTTGCAGGCCAAATATGATACAGTCCTAATTCTTACAGAATAATTGTTACACACTGTGAGTCTCTGATTAGTGAGTGAACTATAAATCCAAAATTGGAGTGCATAGTCCTCCCAGTTGTGGAAATATAAGTGCTTAGAACATGCACTTTTTAAACAGTAAAACATTAAAACATTTATGAGTGCAAGTACTTATTTAACACTGGACATTTAGTCTGAAGTATATATAGAAATTTTGTTTCTCTCAACAGTGATTCATGGCATTCCACACTAAAGGGTGTCATTAAAATAAATATATTCATAAGCTTCATAATTGTTTTTTAAAAGTGATAGGGTTTTTTAAAATACATATATAAAACACACTCATCTGTAATGTCCCAAAATAATTATGTACCAACTGATCATTGTTCCACATGGATAGCCAAAAATTCATTATTTGGCATTGCTCACTCTCTTTTGACACCCAAGACTAAAATATGTTGAATATTTTTTTCTGACGCCAATGAAAAGGTAAACATCACAGCTCGCTTTTTTTCAATTCCACAAAGGTTGCTCTGTCCAGCTCAGAGGAATTAAAATGTTTTTGCAAATAAATAGCCAGTTTGGTGTAGTAGTTAGGAGCATGGACTCTAATCTGGGAGAACCAGGTTTGATTCCCCACGCCTCTACATGAAGCTGCTGGTGTGACTTTGAGAGTCACAAGTTCTGTCAGAGCTGTTCTTGAAAGAGCAGTTCTCTCAGAGCTCTCTCAGCCCCACCTACCTCACAGGGTGTCTGTTGTGGGGAGGGGGAGGGAAAGGAGATTGTAAGCCGCTCTGAGACTCTGAGTGAAGGGTGGAGTATAAATCCAATATCTTCTTCTTCTTCTAAATCATGTGTATGTGAAGCACCAGTTTGGTAAATGGAGTTATCTGCCTGTATCTGATTGTGTCGGCACAGTATAATTGCTGTAGTCAGTCTCTGAACTGATCACTTCTCCAGTTTTCTTTTTCTCTCTCCCTGGGACATCAATTTTACTAGTTTGCTGTCATCCCCTATCCACAGCTATCCTAATAAGGGTTACTGATACTTTCCACTTTATACACTATGCAAGAAAGGATAGGATTGTGTTGGGTACGTTACTAAAAAAATAAATCTGATCCTACAGAAACATGTCAAAAATATTAAACGTTGGCATGAGTGACAACAGGTCCTGATGATCACAAATGTACTACAGCCCAGTCTCAATGTAGGAACCTGATCAGCAACTATATTTTTGGAAGACCACCTTGAATGGAGTTGAGGCTTCAGGGCTAAATTTCCTGCTTGTCGTGCTGCAACATCTTTGACCAAAAGTCTCCATACTCAACAGTGTTCATAGGCTGGCACCTCAGGTGGCCATTCAGTATTCTGCTCAGGGGCACTTTTAACATGTGTGTTTCAAGCTAATCCTAGTTTAGAGGAATCACCCTCTTGAATGCAATAAATGCCTGGGACTGTGTGGATGAACAGGCAACCTGGCATAGAAAGCCTGGGACCTTTAAAAGTTTTGTAATAGCTTCCCACGGCATGCCCTGTTTGTTGGCCATCCAGGGCACCTGGTTGGCCACGAGGGTTGCCAGCCCCCAGATCCGGGTGATGGTTCACCTGCTTTTGGGGGCTCCAATCCACCCCCGACCAGCTGGCCAGTGGGGGGAGCCCCACTCCAAGCCCCACGCCCTAGAGTGGCCATCCACTATGGCTGTTCGAGACCCACCGCGGTCGGAGTGAGCTCCCGGCCCTAGTCCCAGCTCCTGCCCACCCAGCGGTTCGAAAGCATTAATATCTAGCAAGTAGATAAATGGGTACCTGCCCTAGGTGGCAGGGGACACCCTCCTCTAGTGGGGCGTGCAGCAGAGGCATCGACGGTGGCGGCGGCAACGGAGCGGTGATGGCGGAGTGGCAGGTGGAGCAATGGAGCGGCTGAGGAGTGCCCTGCGAGCGCGGTGTGAGCAGCAGAATCCGGCAGAGGCGGAGCCACGGAGGTAGGGTGGCATGTCGGAGCAGCGTGACAGAGCTGAAAAGGACGGTGGTCGGAGCTGCGGCGGTCGCGGGGCCGTGCACTGGAGGAGCCCGCCGGAGGAAGGCACGGAACAGGAAGAAATCTGCCCCAGGACATTGGAAGTGGAGCGCCAACATCCGAGGCCGCCAGAAGAAGCCAGACTCCAACAACAAGCCCTGCTGCTGGGTGCTAGTAGGAAGTCACCCCCCGTATAATTGTGGCCTTAGTTAGGAACCAATGATTGTGTGTAAGCCACTCAGAGACCCTTCGGGGTTCGAGCAGGATATAAATTGAATGATAAATAATGCACTACTCCGGAACCAGTAAGGGGATTAAATTGTCGACTTTATATGCCAGCAAGGTGCTTGAATGGGAAGGGTGTCAAAGGCTCTCTTCTCCTTGTCCTTGGCTCTCCGACCTCTCTGCTGCCTTCCCCTCTGTGTCACTTTCCCGGGGCTTTGATACAGGGAATGAGAAAAAGGAGCTCGGAGAAAAGTTTCCAAGGAAAGGCTATGAGTAGCTGCAGGCATGGGGTGGGGCATTCAGCTGTATCCCCCTTTTGTTCTAAAATCGTTCTAGATAGATAAATGCACAGACACACAGTCTGCTTGATGAAAGACGGGGACTTGCCCTAGTTTAAACAAATGGGCCTAGTGCCATCACATGTAGTTTGAGCCTAAGATTTCAAAAACATATTCTTCCACCTTCCTAAGGCATGTAATTTGTATAAATGTATACCAGGCTTCACTTTAAAAGCAATGAACAAAACATATAATTCAGAAGCTTTCAGAGGTGGACTTAAGCTCTATAATAATGCTGAAATCGGTAACGGAAATGATATGTTTACAGGGTGTAAAATGATTACTCCCTCAAGCATCCCTCATAGTACTAAAATACTCATTTGGCCTATTTAGCAACTACAAATAATAAGAGCTTAATGCAGGTGTGGATGATGGAAAGCACAGATAGACCAATGTATACATTAACAGGTATTGATCCTCCTTAGCCTACAATATCCATTGGGTCCATTCTAGTGTTCACTGAGCCCTTTCCAGTTTTTATTTTATGAAACCATAATCAATCTGTCTGTCCCCTCCCTCCACCCAGTTCTGTACACTTCTTAGAAGCCAGCCAAAGCTAGACACTGGCTTGACATCATACAATGGGAACAGTTCCCCACACTGCAAGAACATTCTAATATAGGAAGTTTTTAAAGGGCCATTTCTACCCAGGGGGCTTTCTATAAAAACCTACAGGCACCAGACTCCAAATTGATTGATGATGTAACTCACATAAGGTCAAAGGACTTTATACCAGAAAGATTGATTTGGCTTGGTATGTTTGGATATGCATCTGAGAACCTGGGCATTTATCCAAACCAGGACTGGAAAGACACAGATGAGGGTTTTTTCCAGTATACACAATTTTCAGTTTTTAATTTACAGTTCCTAAGGGAACCGCAAAAATGTATCATGTTCATCAACCATTCAAGTGCACTAGCTACACACATTTAATTTGTACTTCAGATGAGTGCATCATCTGTACATTACTGACTGTACTGCTGTGATTACACATATGTTGAGATAACCATCAAAAGTAGCTGTTGACTGTCATGACATCTAAAAATGAAGGGATGCTTCGTGGTTTAAGTTTTTTGGGGGGAGTATACTGCCTTCATGCCTCTGAAATACTGCGTGTACCCAGCCAAGACAGCTGAAGCAATGATAATGGGTCCAAACAAGGTATCAGCTTGCAGTACACAACATAGTGGCTAAAGGATAATCTGTACACTGCTGTTATGGTATGGGAACCACTTCCCACAGCTGCAGCATCCAAGTGGGAAAGGAGCACATCTGGCCATGGGTTCCCTTGCACATATATTGCTTAAACAGCACGAAGGAAATACGGGCAGTGAGCTGCTGTGCTGCAGAGCACAGGAAGAACTCATAAAATATAGAACTGGAATTCCTTTGCATTCTTCCATCTTATCCAGTCATCCCTGAAGTCACTGTTGATGATTTCCAGAAAAGCACACAGCAAAACACCCAAAGTTGAAAAGATATTGAGTGCTAACACAAAACGAGTACACATGTAACTAGTGCCAACAATCCACTGCCTCTGAAGATTGACTGTACAACTGAGATGGAGAGAGGAGTCAGCAGGTACAGATTCTCCTATTCTGTGGCTTCTGCCTACACCTGGCTACAAGAAGGCAAAACAATCCTGTTGAGATCAGGAGATTGAAGAGAGGGTGCAAAATACATTAAAGGTTTCCCTTGCTTGAAAGCTAGTCTAGGGGGCAGAGATCATCTCCATTTCCAAGCCTAAGAGTCAGCGCTGTCCGAAGACATTTCCGTGATCATATGGCTGGCAGGACTAAACACCGAGGCACACAGAACGCTGTTACTTTCCCACCGAAGCAGTACCTATTTGTCTACTTGCAATTTCTTGCTTTTGAACTGCTAGGTTGGCAGGAGCTGGGGCCAGAGACGGGAGCTCACTTCGTCATGTGGCACTAGGGTCTCGAACAGCAGAGCTACAGACCTTCCAGTCTGCAGCTTCAGCATCTTAACCGCTGAGCCACTGCGGCCCTACATGCATTAGCTTTCACCAAAAGCCAATTCATTGCAAAACATTGTTATCTTGATCACAATTGTTTTGGAGGATCTCAAGCAAAACCCAGCCTCTGACACGGTACCCAGCCTTACAAGGATTACTGAGTCCAGACATCTTGCTCATGGCTAGCTGACAGCAGGTGATATGAGAGTCAACTTTCTGCTATCTCTGAAAATCTGACTGAATTGAAAAGGGTCAATTGACAGATTACAAAAGTCTAAGGCCTATACAATGGTGAAGGAAGAATTCAGAGCTATAGCCTTGACACAGGGATTTGGAGCTTCTTAAAATAAAGTCTGGTCCCCTGCTGGGAGGAAGGTCGCTGTTTTCACAATCCAGCTAAGCTTCAGTGCTTGTTTATCACCTGGTGCAAGTTTACCATCCAATGACACCATCAAGGGATGCCTCACTTTGTGTGTGAATAGGGCCACCACAGATAAAACCACACAGCTATTTCTTCCTGAAACCTCACTGAGTCAGTTTGAACACTTAACAGCTGAGTACCAAATGTGTCATAGAGACACACTGGTTGCAGCACAACACATAAAAGGATTAGAATAAATTGAAGGCCGTAATGATGGGCAAGCCCAAGGTTTCATGACTCTGATGGTAGAGCTTTCTCTAATGGTAAAGCCAGTTTGGTGTAATGGTTGAGAGCAGCGGATTCTATTCTGGATAACCGAGTTTGATCCCCCACTCCTCCACATGCAGCCAGCCGGGTGACCTTGGGTCAGTCACAGTTCTCTCAGAGCTCTCTCAGCCCCACCTACCTCACAGGGTGACTGTTGTGGAAGAAGGGAAGGAGATTGTAAGCTGCTCTGAGACCCCGAGTGAAGGGCAGGGTATAAATCCAATCTCCTCCTCTTCTTCCTTTTCTTCCTCCACCAGACCTTGGACTCAAGCCAACGTGGGGCCAAATGAGCTCAACTGATTTGTAAAATGACATCTTTATTAGGTGCTGTGAAAATATGTACTAAGATACTATGACTCAGGGCTATTTTTGGGCAGGAACACACAGGAACGGAGTTCCGGCTGGCTCCTGAGTTGGCCATGCCCAGCAGGAACTCATTAGCATAATAGGCCACACCCAACAGCAGAAACTCATTAGGATTGGCTACATTAGGGGTGTGTGGCCTAACATGCAAAGGAGTTCCTGCTACAAAAAAAGCCCTGGGTTTTGACAACAAACAAGGTAAACAGAATAACAAGCAAAAGGTGGGTGTGGCTGGATAACCACACTTCTGGTAACATGGGGGTGCGGCCTAATGTGCTAATGAGCTGTGCTGTCAGGGGTGTGGCCTAATATGCTAATGGGTTATTGCTGTTGGGTGTGGCCTATTATGCTAATGAGTTCCTGCTGGGCTTTTTCTACAAAAAGAGCCCTGCTATGACTCCCTCTGAAATCTGCAGTGCAACGTCTTACTGTAGAGAACAAAAAGAAAGTTGGATATGTTTTGCAAACATCCACACAGAAAAGCAGAAGAGATGAGGGTGGGCGTTTGTCATCTTCTTCTTCTTTTTTTGCCTGAGCAGCTGAAATGGATGACCTTCTTCATATCCCATTTTAGAAAAATATCCCCAGGCTTCTGTACCATCTCCAGTGCTTATGTGGCACATAGTACTATATGTTGTGCTATATAGATGTTGTTTGACTGATGTTTTCCAAAGAGACATTTCAACTTTTGCAGCTGGCAGGCCCGTGGAGAGCCAACTAGGCAAAATCCAGAGCAATTTAAGAAATTGGTAATATTGGGCCATCTTTGTATTGTTACAGCTGGTCAGATGATGGAGAAGAGAGTCACCATCTGACAGGAAAATGTTACTGACTTTTTATAAAGATCAAAAGAATGGAAAGTATAAGATGAATTTAGGATTTCATTGAGCTATCTACTACAACCCGAAGATCTTTTCAGCCTCAGCAAGTTCAGACCCCATTAGCCTACATCTTAGAACTGGGATTTTTTTGTTCCAATGTGCATCACCTTTCATTTTGCAACATCTGCCACATTGTTGCTCATTCACCTAATTTACGGAGATCCTTGTGGAGTTCTTCACGGTCATCCTTGGTTTTCACCATTCTGAGTAATTGTGTGTCCTCTGCAAGCCTGGACAGTACATGGGATAATTCTCTTATCCCATGACTGCTAAGTTTACTCATGGGCAGAGATCCTAGTGGAGCTCTTCACGGTCATCCTTGGTAATTGTGTGTCCTCTGCAAGTCTGGACAGTACATGGGATAATTCTCTTATCCCATGAGTGCTAAGTTTACTCATGGGTCTTTGGTGACGTACCTTATCAAAAGCCTTTTGACAGCCTTTTGATATCATGTCTCCTGGATCACCATTATCTACATACTCATTCACTTTCTCAAAGAACTTCAAAAGGTTAGTGAGGCAGGCCTTCCCTTTGCAAAAGCCATGCTGATCTTCCCTCTGTGTCCCTAAGAATTCTGTATTTGATTATAGTTTCTACTAATTTGTCTGGGACAGAAGTTAGGCTGACTGGCCTGTAATTTTTTGGTTCCCCCCTGAACCTCTTTTAAAAAATTGGCATAACATTTGCTACTCTCCAGTCTTCTGATACAGCAGACAAATCTAGTGACAGGTTACATGCAGGGGTCATTTCCTGAGGGAGCGCACAGGAGCGGAGCTCCGGCAGTAAGGAGCCCAGGGGGCAGGCACATGCCACAAGCCCCGCCCCCTGCTCCCAGCAGCCCTCAGTTGGGCCACGAGGAGCAAGAAGCAGCCAGTAAATTGCAGAGCCCCCCCCCCAGGCCCGCCTTCAGGTACAAGCTCTCCCTCCTCTGCGAGGACAGATCTGCGTGTTCCCCCCAACAGTTAGCAATCCAAAACAGTCCAATGGAGCCTGAGCAGTGGGTGTTCCCTTCTGACACACTTCCGGTGACGTCAGGGGGTGTGGCATATGCAAATAAGTTATGCTAATGAGTTACGCTAACGAGCTCCTGCACCTCTTTTTCTACGAAATGACCCCTGGTTACATGTATGGGTTCAACTGGCAACTACTTAAAGGGAGTTTTCCTAATAACACCATCTCTTTTCAGCAGTTTTAAACAGGGTTACCAACTCTGGCCTAGGAAATTCTGGGCATCTGGGGTGTTGCTTGGGGAGGGGACTTTGGGGGGGGATTTCACCTAGAATCTATCGTGTACCATAGAGTCTGTGCTCCAAAGTTGCCATATTCTCCAGGGAAACTGATCTCTGTAGTCTGGAGAGCAGCTGTAGTTCTGGAAGAACTCTGGGCCCCGCCTGGAAGTTGGCAGCCCTAGCCTGAAAGAGAGATTGCAGATTCCTCTGGGCATAGTCTCTTACTGTTTATCAGTTTTGTTCAGATTTGGCAGTGGTGGTGTTTTTGTAATGGGTCAGAACACACCATGTAACTACGGCCCACTCTCCAATGTGCCAAATGGCACAAAGTAAGGAAACAATCTTCCATCTGCTACCCCCTCCTTTCCTTGACGAGGAGCTGCTAGTTGAGTTTTAAATCTCAGACAAGTAATCAGGGACCTACGGATAGGGGATGGTCCATTCCAAATCTGGAAGGAACACTGGATAGAATGGTTTATTGAGGGGGATGACACAAATACCTAGGCAGAGGGGACAGCAAATGGTAAGTCAAATAATGCCAAGTTGTCAAGGCTCAGAACCCATTGAGTACCCACTGAACGGCAAGTTATTTCAAATGCTCAAACTGTAAGCATACTACATCACTCAGGCTGGGAAGTGAGAAGACAGACAGACAGAAAGGAAAAGCATGATAGAGATTTATAACTAGAGATCCTGTAGGCTGAACCAGGGGGACCAGCACCAGTTAGAAAGTCCAAGTGTTCCGGGGGGGGGGTAAATCCAAAAGGGCAAGGAGCAGTGTGTCTTGTCATCTGCCAACAGGACTTCTGCCACTGCACAAAATGGGTAGTTTGGAACCAACCAAAGTTCACCTTGAGAAAGGCACAAGAGACCTAAACAAAATATTATTTCTTCTTCTTTTCAGGTTTAGAACAATTGTAGTGGATAGAGTTAGGGACTCCAACTGGATGATCGAGGCCAAAGCCTCCCCTGCCCTCCTCTTGCCCTCAGCAGAGGTATACTGCCTCTGGACATGGAGGTTCCTTGTTTTTCCAATGGTACTCATCTTATTTACAAGTACATACTGTTCTAGCGGTGGGTGAAATACAGCCAAAATTTAATAAGGGCCGTGGTCTCAAAACTGTATGGCTGATCATCTGGTTCAGGTAAAAATACCACGTAGAGCTATGTAATTTAAATTCCCCTTTAACTGCATTTCTGAGATGTGGCACTTGCTGCTGACCACCTATTTCACTGAAGCACAACAAACAGGGAAGACTCACGAGGCAAATGAAATCAGCTACGCTGGGAGAAAGATAGATTTAGGAATACTTCAAAATAAATGCATTTAAATGCTTCTCCCAGAAGAGGCTTGAGAAGTTGTTTCAGTCTCTACACACACACTTGGTATAATATCTGTGCAAGCCAGATATTACTTATTTATGTAATGGAACAAATTGCCCAGAAAACATAAAGGCTCACAGTGCCCCTGCTTGTCCTTAATCAGTTCAGTAGGTGTGGAAATCAGTAATCCTCAGACCTCTGTGCAGATTCCAGCATGAGCCCCTTTCTATCTGAAACCCCCTCATTGTTCATGGGACGATGATGCTTCCAAGACTCATGCCACTGGTCCTTCCTAAGGTGGGTCTACCTCAAATAAAAGGATCTGGCTGAGAATAAAACACTCATTGTCCCTGAACACGAACCTCTTTTGTTGTCGTTCTGAAGCCTCTGCCACTAGGGCAGGAAACGGATGTGAGCGGTAACTCAGAGAAAGCACTTTTGATGTAATATGTCACAAGTGACAGAAATACAATACTCATTCACACAGTCTCTAATGCCGCACAGAGCCGTGGGCCTGGAACAACACCGTGGAACACTAATTCAATTATAGCAATGACAGCTGTTGTGCACTGGTCACTTGTGTGCCTTTGATTCTTCAGCTATGCTCAAAAATATTTGCAATCTATTTCTAATTAGTTGCAAACATGAGAAGCCCCAGGGGCAAACAAATATATCTCTATGCCTTTCCCTTGGGATGGCACCAGATTTCAAGACCACCTTGGTTTGGCTTCAAATCCATGTCTTTTAGAGTTCTTTTAAGTAGCCATCCTATTAAATCTGTTTGATTAAAAAATGGGCATCATTGACAACTATTGTTCTGTTTTTGTTGTTAAAGTAGCAATAATTGTATAATAAATTCAGTGCCTGTCTAAGAAGAGAACTAACTGTATTCTGCACCTGCACTGATCAATACGTTCCTTTATCTTTGTTGTCTATGGTTTGGTTTACATCGGATCCATGTAGCCACGGTGTAACCATCTGGTAACTTGGGGTCTGTGTAAAGATGATGGATGAGCCTCTTTAACCCAACTCCTGTCTCCCATCCTACATAAACATTCTTGGAAAGTGGACAGGAAAACTTGAACACAATGAAGTGATACTCATTTCTTGAACTTCATGTTACCATGGAAACACATATAGGAAATACCCACACATACTCCCCAACGTTTATGGTACTATGGCCCTCACTTCCTTTGAATGTACATTCATGGTGATATACACTTTCACTACGAAAAGAAGATACATAATTGGTACAGAGATTCAGGGCCAAACTTTGGTATGGTATTCCTGTGTGTACTTTCCTTTTATTATTATACTCCTCTGATAGGGTTGGTAGGTCCCTACTGGCCACCACTTGGGGTGGGTGTGGGGTAGGTTTGCCAGATCAAACATAAGAACATAAGAGAAGCTAATGTTGGATCAAGCAAAAGGCCCATCCAGTCCAACACTCTGTCACACAGTGGCCAAAAATACCAGGTGCCATCAGGAGGTCCACCAGTGGGGCCAAGACACTAGAAGCCCTCCCACTGCCCCCCCACAGCACCAAGAATACAGAGCATCACTTGCCCCAAACCAAGAGTTCCCATCTATATCTTGTGGCTAATAGCCATGGATGGACCTCTGCTCCATATGTTTATCTAATTCCCTCTTGAAGCTGTCCATGCTTGTAGTCACCACCACCTCCTGTGGCAGTGAATTCCATATGTTAATCTCTCTATGGGTGACGAAGTACTTCCTTTTATCCATTCTAATCTGACTGTTCAGCAATTTCATGGAGTGCCCATGAGTTCTTGTACTGTGAGAAATGGAGAAAAGTACTTCTTTCTCTATCTGCTCTGTCCCATGCATAATCCTGTAAACCTCAATCATGTCAACCCTCAGTTGTCATTTCTCCAAGCTAAAGAGCCCCAAGCACTTTAGCCTTCCTTCATAGTGTTCCAACCCTTTGATCCTTCTAGTTGCTCTTTTCTGCACTTTTCCCAATGCTATAATATCATTTCTGAGATGTGGTGACCAGAATTGCACACAGTATTCCAAATGAGCTCGCACCATCAATTTATACAGGGGCTTTATGATACTGTCTGATTTGTGTTCAGTTCCCTTCCTAATAATACCCACAATAGCATTGGCCTTTTTTATTGCAATCACACACTGTCTGGACATTTTCAGTGAGTTATCTACTACGACTCCTAGGTCTCTCTCTTGGTCAGTCTCTGTCAGTTCGTACCCCATCCAAGTTGGGAAACTCCTGTAGATTTGGGGACAGAGTGCGGGGAGGACAGGGACCTCAGTGGGGTACAGTGCCATAGAGTCCACCCTCCAAACCATCCATTTTCTCCAGGAGAACTGAACTCTGTAGTCTAACAATGAGCTGTAATTTTGGGGGATCCTTGGGTCCCACCTGGAGGCTAGCATCCCTATCCTCTGACCAAATGTTTTTGAGGACATTCATTCATAGGGTCACCATAAATCAAAAGCAACTTAATGGCACTTAACACACACACACACACACACCAACCAAAGGCCTTGAGCAAAGTCAAAACAAATACAAGATAAAACACAGAACAGTAAACATTAAAATACAACATTGTGAATTAAAACCCATCTCTAAAATAACATAGAGAAACCAAAATAAATTTGGCAACAGAACACATTATTTCTTGACTTGTCCCTGCCAGCAAAAAAGAGATCACATAAGATTCAACAGGCAGCTGATATTTACTCAGGATAGGTGTAATCTAGAGGTCTCTTGAGTAATGTCCATCTATCACAGAATAAGATCGGGTGATGATCTATGGTCTCTGTTACTTCAGATGCACAGCAGCAGCAGTGGTCAGACTATGGCGTTTTGGTGAAGCGCCTCCTGAGTTCTGCCACTGACAGGACATTCAGTCTGCCTAACATAAAAGCATGCCTATGGCCAAGAATCCCTGTATGCTCATATTAAGTTCCATATTTTAGAATAGATTGTGTTTCAAAAGATGCTCACAGCTATAATGTAATAGTCTGAAAGAAACAGGATATAATTTTTTGTGAGGAATTTTAATGTGAGGAATCAACCCTAGAACAAGTGAAATAATAAAATGAGAAACTGGTTATATGCAGAATGCAGTTGCAAGAAATGCTTTCTTCCAGCTACACTTAGTACGGAAAGCACTCCTTTCCTAGATTCTGCTACGCTAGTTACACTGATCCATTAAAAGCTGGACTACTGCACTATGTTCTACATGGTGCTGACCCTGAAGATAATCCAGAAGGTTCAATTGGTACAAAATGCAGCTGCTTGTTTAGTGAGTACAGCTTGGAGTTATGACAACATTAGTTCAATATTGCGCCATCTACATTGGTTACCTGTGTGCTCCTGGATCAAATCTTTCCAGGGCTTTCTCTTGAATGTCATTACATCTGCCATAGCTCAAGCATGTCCCTCCTAGGCCAAGGCACAGCCTCCTACAGGAGAGTTCCCACTTTGATACTATTTTAGAGAAATTATACCGTCTTCTTGTTTAATGAGGACTTTAAAGGCAATTGAACTGAAATGTCACAAAATTTGCCCAGTTGACAGCTTGCTGTGCAAACGGACCTATGGGGGAGACTGTGGCAGAGCACCCACATGGTATGCAGAACGTCCCAGGTTCAATCCCCAGCTAAAAGGATCGGATGGAACGTGATGTGAAAGACCTCTATGTGGGCCCCTGGCAAGCCGCTGTCAGTCTAAGTAGACAATACTGACCTTGATGGATAATGGTCTGAGTCAGTATAAGGCAGCTTCACGTTTTGGGTATATGTATATCTAGGGCCACTTTTTTGTTTAAAAAGGTTTTAATGAGTTTGTACAGTAGACTTGACACCCACATTGATAAGCCACCTTGATCCACCCTCAGATGGTGTCAAGTAGGTGTCCCTTTTAGAGAGGATTCTCCTGCTATGAGCTAGCTTTCTTTCTTTCTTTCTTTCCTTCTTTCTTTCTTTCTTTCTTTCTTTCTTTCTTTCTTTCTTTCTTTCTTTCTTTCTTTCTTTCTGCAGCTGAGAAACCTTGTTGGGGGCTGTTAGTGGCGCTAACTCTGGAAAATGCCTTGGAGACAGCCTAATGATTGGTTGATGGGGGTCACCAGGCTATGGCTGGTGTTTCCCATAAGAGTAGCTATGTAGAAATGTAGTTATCTTCCTATCTTTTTCATCATTTGTCCATGCTGTTGGTGATTCTGCTCATATTATACTCTGGAGACATCAATCCTTGAGGAACATCAAAACTAAACAGGGTTAATGTGAGTAGTTAGAAAGTTAGTTTTATTGTTTTCTGTACATTTTTCCTTGCTGAACTGCATTCCTTGGTTTGTTGTTTTTTTTTACAATTTCTTTGAGATTCTATTCAATAATTTTTGTTCTATATATTTTTGTGTCTCTGGACCAAACTCAGGCAAATTTTGGCTATGTTACCACTCCAAGAGGCTCTCAGCCGTCACAGACAATGGGAAAGAGGGAGCATAAGTATTTTGACAAATAAACAAAGGCTTTTCTTTGCCACAGATGGTTAATAGGAGATTAGGAGATGTGGGATTAGGAAAGATAGTCAGATGCCACTTTTAAACACCTGGCAAATTATGACAATCCAGCCACTCACCACATCAGTAGGTCAAAACATTTAGGACCATCAAGGAGCTTACTGAGATAAGAGTACAAACATGGTCTAGGATTTAGAGCACAGGCCATAATGCCTAATTCTTGTTTTAGGACTTTTTTGCCCTATTGGCTGTTTAGTGCTTCACTTCTAGGTCTGATGATGTGAAGAAGAGTGCCTCAATAAAGTCAGTATCAGTTCCCCATTAATGTTGCCTAATTTTACCGCTGTCCCTTATTTATTTAACATTACCTATGAGCCCTATAAGGGGCCATGGTGGCTCAGAGGTTAAGACACTGAGCTGCGGACTGGAATGTCTATAGTTTGGCAGTTCAAGACCCTAGTGCCACGTGATGGAGTGAGCTCCCGTCTCTGACTCCAGCTCCTGCCAACCTAGCAGTTCGAAAGCAAGAAATTGCAAGTAGATAAATATGTACCACTGCAGTGGGAAATTAACAGCATTCCATGCACCTTGGTGTTTAGTCATGCCAGCCACATGACCATGGAAATGTCTTCGGACAGCGCTGACTCTTTGGCTTGGAAACGGAGATGAGCACTGCCCCTTAGAGTCGGATTCAACTAGCTTTCGAGCAAGGGAAACCTTTACCTTTAACTTTTTATGAGCCCTATAGATGGGCCTTTTCCAGAGCCTATTTTGAGGCACTCCCTTCCGCTGTACTGCAAGGCAAATTCACTCGAGTTCCAATGCATGAACATATATGCCCATACATGGCTAATATGGTGGAGTCAGTTACTCATGTCCTACTGTTCTGCAAATTCTATCAGGAAGGACGAGATCATATTATACTACCCCTTCTAGCTAGATTTAGCCCTCTGCAGTCTTATCTTGATTTTAGGCCAGAAGTCCTTTGTAAATTCATCCTAGAAGACATTCAGAGTTCAGCGACTTATGCTGTGGCAAAATTTTGTTTCTTAGCTATTAGGAAACGTAAACTTATTTTAGCTGAAAAAAATTGTGTGATTCTATTATTATTATTATTATTATTATTATTTTATTTTACTAATTTTATTAATTTTCTCTTGTTAATGTTTTTATACTATTGCTATGTTATTACTGTTTTAATCTCTCTTATATCAGAATCGTACTGTTTTACTGGCTCTTGCTGTAATAAATTAGACCAGATCAGCCTGAAAAGAAGTCAGTCTACTAACTGTCCTGAAAGAGCCTGATACATTTTGTTCCCAGGCAGTGGCTCTAGTTTTGATAAGGGGATGGTGCTGAATCACAGAGTGTGAGAGGTTTCAGGCTGAATGACGCCCTTCCTCTCTCCATAGAACAACTCACAAGTAAGTAATCCAAGTCTGAAATCTTACACCAGAGCAGTTCTGGACCGGAGAAACTTCAGCAGACCTTAGGACAGATCAGCATTTCAAACAACAAATTGGGATTGCTAATGAATACGCGCCACCATCTGGTGTATCGTATTTATTATTCATTCATTCATTTGAAAAATTTATGCCCTGTTTTTCTGCCACCATAGGGGCACCCAGGACCACTTATAGTACATAAAAATTGAACAACAATCTAAAGCAAACAGTGCTTGTCAAACAGTGGCCCACCACACCAGTTTTGCATGGCACATAGGGCTGATCATCCACCCAGCAAGCCCCCAAGGCACTGGCAGCACCACGGAAGCTGAGCTCGGTCCCAATATGCCTGGCCAATTACATCCCTCATGAATCTGACAAAGGGAGCTTTGATTCTCAAAAGTTGGTCTTTAAGGTGCTACTGGACTCTAATCTAGCTCTTCTATAGCAGACCAACATAGCTGCCCACCTGAAACTATAGGCTGGACAATATCACATACAAAGAGCTTGTACTCCACTTGATACCTGGCTAACTTATAACAGTTGTGGAACATGGAGAAGGACCTCCAAAGATTATTTCAGCTGGTGGGCCCACTCATATGGTCAGAGACAGTCCTTTAGTCTTTCTGGTCCCAGATCAGCACCCAAAACTTAAATTGTGACTGTAAACTGGAAGCCAGTGAAGATCTTCAACTATCAAAGGAATATCATCCCTATGGCAAGTCCCTGTCTAAAAGCTGACCACCATATTGTGGACTAGTTGATATTTCTAAAGATTTTTCAAAGCAGCCCCAAATATACTGTTGTGACAGACCGTCAATGGATCCTGCCTAAAAGAGTTTGAGAACCTTTGAATAACAGGCTGTTCAAACAGAATTCTGTTGAGAGAGTCAGTTAAGGAAAGACAGCTGAAGAAGAGACAGTTATGCACTGACTGTGGGCTGGGAAGGAGGCTAAGAGAGTGAGTGAATCAAGGAGGATCCTCGTTCAAGCCAAAAAAGGGAAACAGCTTCTAGTAAAGAGAAGTGATCCCTACCCAGTTAAAAAGGGAAATAGCTTCTAGAAAAGAGGAGTGATCCCTGGTCTGTGTATAAAGAAGAATTTGGGGAACTTGGTTGTATGTTCCTGCCTTCTAAACCTTATGTGTCAGTGAAACTCAGAAACCTACGCTTGAGTGTTTAAGAAGAAACTGAAAAGAAACCTCTCCTCAAAGTTTTAAAGACCTTGTTAAAGACCTTGTTGAATAGCAGAAACATTTAGTTGTTGGCAACAAATTAACTGGTGTTTGTGTAAATACAAAGTTACCTCAGTTTTATTATCTATTCACCTCATACATCCTACACCTGATTCCACCAGACCTTTTCTCCTACAAGTTAAATAAAATATTTTATTTTGAACTTTCAAAAGCCTCTTTTATGCCATTTCAAAAGCAGAATATAAGAAGGTGATTTCCCCCCCTCTTCCTTCAGTTCCCTGGGCTGGGCTAGTATGTATGTATGTGTGTATATTGTGCGTTTGTGTGTATACACACACACTAAACCATACATAACTGGGTGTTTATTTTGAAGTAATTCTTACTGTTCTGTGCCCCCACAAATGGCACAAACAGTACAAGAATGTTCAAGTATGAAAAGATATAAGGAGTCTTTCTCCTAGAAAGCTTCTGAATAGCACATGGAGACCCACAGCTTGAGAAGAGAAGCATCCACATGAAGCTGCCTTATACTGAATCAAACCATTTGTCCAACAAGATCAGTATTGTCTACTCAGACTGGCAGCAGCTCTCCAAGGTCTTAAGCAGAGGTTAAGCACCTACTACCTGGTCCTTTTAACTGGAGATGCCATGAATTCTGCATGCCGCACAGCTGCTCTACCATTGAGCCACAGCCCCTCCCTCAAGATGGCCATTCACATCATTTTCAAGAGACTTCTACTTATGTGTGAAATTAGAAGATAAAATTCCTAAGAAATGAAAGCCTGTAAATACTTTTGTCAGAGACAAAAACAATATGCTAGATTTGATCACCTTAACTCTTAGGAACTAGATCCTATCTCCCAACCAGACACAAACACACCCAAGTCAAATTCTTCTTTAAAGTGAGCAATGCTTTTGTTAATTTTGGTAAGATGACTCATGGAGATAAGCAGTATTTGATATGACTAAGGATGACACACTGAGGCCCAATACATTTGTCTGACCAAGCAAATGCCATTCCTTAATTAAACTTCCTTCTCTTCAAGTAGAGAGTGTTAGCCTATTTTAGCATGTGGCAAATCTATTGTCCGGCAGAGCTCCTTTTACAAAAGTGAATCCTTGGACATAAGAATTCATTCGGCTCTTTATTTAAAAGAAATATTTTGGTGTATTAAGGTTTCCCAGATTTAAGGGTCATTCATTCTTTCAGCTTAGAGGGACACAAACAAACCAGTGTTTTATAGAACAACCCTGCCTGATGATTTTAAAAGTCTTAAAAAAAAAAGCAGGGCATTTTGTTCATATGCTCTTACTGGGCTACAGAATAGTTAATAAACTGCATGATGCCTCAGCATCTATATCATAAAGGGATGAACATGACCAACAATAAGATCTTTTGAACTAGGGTCATTTCCAGACACATATTCTCCAATCCTCACATTCATTAGCTTGATATAATTCCAACATGCTTGGGATTACGGTTTGTTGAGCACCAATAATACTTCCCTATTATGCCACCTAAGCAGCTATACCCTATTGGGTTCTCTGGACTTTTTATCCTCCCCCCCCCATCACACACACACACACCCCTGAGGTGATTAAAGAAAAGGGGAAAGAAACAGTATAGGTTATACTTGTACCCCCGCTTCTGTACAGTATATTAACTAACTTCAATCCTGGTTGTAAATTCTGATGGCCTGTTAGCCACATAAAATACCCCTTCCATTTGTTCCATTCAACAGTTGTTTCACACATGCACATCTGTTCCCTGATAACCGAAGACCTGCATGTGTGAATGAATCGTTACAAATCAAACTCCACAGGAGGAACTTCATACTACTTTGCATCAAATAAAGCACAGTGCTTTCCACTGAAGTAAGTTCATATATGAGGATGCTGAATACTCACATGCTAAGAAATCAAGTGACATAGATACATGGGTGCCCTGACCTGGATAACCCAAGGCTAGCCTGATCTTGTCAGACATTGGAAACTAAGCAGAGTTGGCCCTGGCTACTATTTGGAAAGGTAAACTGCTCCTTAAAAAGAGAGAGAGAGATTTTGTTAGCCAATGTAGACCCAAAGTAATAGGTGGGTAATTATAGGTAATAGTAGTAGAATAGTATGTATAATACACATACTGCAGAATATGGGGGAATGATTTCTCTGCCTTTACCAGATTTGTATTCAACACATATTGCTTGCTCTGTGCTAATAAAAGATTATTCTACTACGCTTCATATGAAACATGACCTGGAGGATCATCTCCTGCTTCACTATCTAGTTTACCAGTTCTGTCCCAATCTCAAGCAATAGTCCTGGTGCCCCCATCCACAGAAGTGAGTTGGGTGGTGACTAGATATGGGGTCTTTTCAATGGTGACTCCTAGGGAATTCCCTCCCACCTCAAAGCCCACCTGTTGCCTACATTGCTGTCTTTTAGACACCATGTCAAAACGCTTTTGTACACCCAGGTTTTTAATTGAATTTGATTTCTTCCTCCTATTTTTTACTTGCTTTTATGTTGTTTGCTTTTATATCTACTTTTATACCACTGCTTGCTATTACTGATGACTGGTTTTACTGTTCCTGTTTTAACTTTCATTAAAGAGTTATTTTGCTATATTTCAATGTGTTTTTATTGTTCTGTTATGCTCACCTGCTCATTTTGGGTGGATTCTGGAGAGTGTGAGACATAAATAGAGACACTAAGCTAGAGAATCTGTAAGACAAGTTCTCATCACAGATTATGAAAGGTAGTAAAAGCCAGTTATTTGATTTTATATGAAAGATGGGATTGGCATCTCCACTATTAAAAGATCTTGTATTTCAAGTTACTTGCCTGTCAGATTCCACAAACAAGAACCTTTGAAAGCTACCTTAGCTAAAATGGTTGTTGGCTTATGAATGACTTTCCCATGCAGCAGTTAGAGATTTGCTCAGCTCAACCTTTAGCCTGCATTTCTCCTTAAGCATGGCTGGATTCGAGCCTACCTTTTTTTTACAATGTAAACGTATATAACTGCAAACTGGACAAAGCAAGGCTATTTGGTTACATCAGAAAAGAAAAGTTGAAGAACAGAGGGCAACTCCAGAAAATGAACAAGGGCTGTTTTCCCCCCACCCATATCTGTTTCAACATGATTTAATACCAGGCTAAATATCAACTCAGCCATTCTCTGAGGAAACCTCTGACCCTGAAGTAATAAGAATTTGTCTGAAACCTGACAATAGATAAAAGACAGAAGGAAAATTCTCCACAATGTTGTGTACCTGTTAACCTATGTCAAATCTAGAGTTTACTTTAAAATGGACACAAGACTTAGGGATGCCGGCCTCCAGGTGGGACCTGAGGATCCCCTGGAATTACAGCTCAACTGCAGACTACAGAGATCAGTTCTCCTAGAGAAAATGTATGCATGGGAAGGTGAACTCTTTAGCATTGTAACTCGTTGAGGTCCATGTCATCCCCAGACGCCATCCCCCAAAATCTGGGCGTTTCCCAGCTTGGATCTGGCAACCCAACCCACCCCCTGCTGGTATCCAGTGGGGACCTGGCAACCCTAACACAGGTTGATGAAAGCAAGAGCACAGGAGCAAAGTCAGATAAGGAGGTGGCCAGGGCCTAGGGTTGCCTAGGGCTGCCAAGTCCCCCCAGGGGGTGGGGGAAACCCCGCCCCAGAGGCCCGTTCCCCGCCGCCGGCAGATCGGGCCCCGGGGGGAAACCCCACCCCGGCGTGTGCGTGACCAGGAAGTGACGTTATGACACCGGGCACGCTGGGGGCGGAGCCATGACCATCCGAGGGGGAAACTCTATGTCCCCCGCTCCCGACGATTTCCGACTTGGCAACCCTAGGGTTGCCTGCTATTACAACTGAGCTCCAGGCGACAGAGATCTGTTCCCCTGGAGAAAATGGCTGCTTTGGAGGATGGACTCCATGGCATTATGCACAGCCTCCCAAACCCCATCCTCCCTAGGCTCCACCCCCCCCCAAGTCTCCTTGTATTTCCCAGCCCAGAGCTGGCAACCCCTACCTGGGCCAAGTCCTAAGATTCTTGAATTACCCTCATTGTTTAAGATTAGACTAAAGGTTATACTCGATGTAACTAAGGTAGACCTATTTGTTTAAACTTGAGTCTGGCCCAATGATATGTAAAATTAAGACTAGCAGTCCAATTCTTAAAACAAAAGAGGTACGCAGATAAGGGAGATGAACCATTTCTGCACCAAACTTTTACGTTCTTACAGCCTCTCACCTCAAGCTCTTTTCTGTCAGCCAAACTCGCTTCTCATATTTGAACTCAGTGAGGGGGGAGAAGCATATGAAGAAAACAGGCAACACAGAGGTAAGCCACAGGCAGGGGAAAGGCATTCAACCAGGGAAGCTTGCTAGGTGATTTAAGGCCAGTCACTGTCTCAGCCTAACCCACCTCACAGGGGGAGGAGAAAACCATGTTGCAAACTGCTTTGGATCTAGGGAGACAAGCTGTGTATTAATATCTAAATAAATGAAAAGGTTTAGAACTGGCATACCCAACCTTTTTGAGCCCGCAGGCGCCTTTGGAATTCTGACACTGCGTGGGGGGGAATAATGTTCTTTCGAGGTCCTTGTCATCTGAGAATGTAAACTGTAGTTTACTTAGCTTCTGTGTAAATCCAGGTCTGTCCAGAAGTACACACAGCACCAATTAAGTCTCCAGGGTTGACAGCTGATTCTTTCTTTTTGCGGAAAGGCTGTAAGTCAGGTGCTTGAAGAAAATGAATAGGAATAACTATATTCCGTACAAGGTCAATAACCTCTGTCCTCTTAATCTAATCACTTTGTGATATTACCTAGAACATCAGAGTTCTTCTAAACTTCCAAAGTAGATAACCTCCTGATTCAAACAGTTTCCAAATAAAGGCTAGTTCTTGGTTTCTATATGGATGTAGTACTGTAGAACACTTTAAAAAAAATAAAAACGTTTCTTCATTATGTAAAGAGATCAGCTTTCTTTCTGATACTTAGATTACAACGTTTTATCCACCATGACAGACAGTATCATGTTCCATTTGTCCATGTTACTAAGGCCTGAAGGAAAAAAAATAAACTGAGCAGATCAGCTGCTATCCTTTTAAATGGCAGTAGAACAGAACATGTAAGAGGGAAAAAACCCAAAACAAATAAAAACCAGTTAAAGCTGTTTAGCCTGTTCCCTGGAGTCTGGCAATAATGCAGTGAATTCAAGGAATCCCTCATGCCTCAGCCTTACTAGGATAACAGCAAGCAAAATTGGTGGCCTTATTAGGCCTATAAACCTGCTTTCATTTTGAGATAATGGCTACATTTTTATTGATTTCAGTCACAGAGGAGTTCTGTTGTGATTCCTTTGGGCTTGCATTCTGTGGCTACAAAAGTAATAGCACTATGTGATATATCTCTGCTCAGGAAAATGCTCCGTCATTCAGGCCCAATTCATTAAAGCAGAAGCATGTGAACAGCCTCCCTGTGGTCTGCTCCCTCATTGCTTCAATAATACATGAATTCTCCCAGCAGAAAGTTTGTGTGGGAAGGAAGCCATCATTCATCCTTCCCACTTGGTTCCTCTACTGCAGTAATTCCCAAACTGCATTGCACTACAAAAGCACTCCTTCTTTTGACACCTGTAACCTGGATCACAGCTAGGGTTGCCAGGTCTGCACTGGAAAATATCTGGAGACTTTGGGGGTGGATCCAGGAGAGGGGAGGGTTTGGGGAGGGGAGGGGCCTCAGCATGGTACAATGCCATAGAGTCAACCCTTCAAAGCAGCCATTTTCTCCAGAGGAGCTGATCTCTGTCAGCTGGAGATCAGTGGTAAAAGCGGGAGATCCTCAGGCCCCACCTGGAGGCTGGCATAGGGTTGCCAAATCAACTTACCTCTGCTGGCGGGGGACTTTGTGCTGGCTCCCGGCGCGCGGGCGCCGCATGCACGTCACAGGGAAGTGACGTCATGACGTCGGGCACGCTGGGGGCGGGGCACAGCCATTTGAGGGGAAAACATAGAATGGGGCTTGTTGCAGCCTGTGGAAAGGAGAGGGAGCCAGCCTGACAGTAGTATTCCTTGGCACACTGTCAGAAATGAGGACAGAGGAAGCATGTCTAGGTCACCAACACGGTTTGGGGGTTTTTTTACTTTAAAAAGGAAGCTCACCTCACTCTCACTGTGTGTGTATGTGTAGACATACAGACAGACATACAGACAGAGACAGATAGAGAAATATTTCGGCTTATCTTCAATTGTAATAAATGCTGATTTTGTGTGTGTGTGTGTCTTTATGTATATTTCAGCTCACCTCACTCTTACTGTGTGTGTATGTGTAGACATACAGACAGACAGACAGACAGACAGAGACAGATAGATAGAGAAATATTTTGGCTTATCTTCAATTGTAATAAATGCTGATTTTGTGTGTGTGTGTGTCTTTATGTATATTTCAGCAAACCTCCCCCTCCAATAATGACCTTTGTTGATCCCACTGTCACCTCGCAGCTCCAAATTGGACTGTAATGATTCCATAAAATTGGGACTCCAAATTGGACTGTAATGACTGCATAAAACAGCTTTTTGCCTCCCCCCCCCCCATACAGTGACACTGATTGGAAAGGAAAAAACAATGCTGCTCACTCTTTCAGTCTTGGGCAAGCAGAACTGCATTTGGGAAAACTTCTTTTCCTCTGCTTATTGCATTGCTGGATCCAACTCAGTGCCTTGATCTGCTCCCAAACAAATAGATAACATCTTCTTTACAACTGTGGGACCACCCAGTTATCATCACCATCTGACTTCACAGCCTCCTCTGAGGAATGGGACTATGCTTTCGGGGCAATGATGTTGCCTCTAGAACTCCACCATGCCTGTTAAAACCCCTGTGGAAAGGGCTTTTGATCACGATGATTTGTTGTTTCCTATATATTGGTGGGGTGGATGTCAATGCTGTCTGGGCCCACCAAGCCCTAATGGGGACAAAGTGGTGGATGCATCCAATATGAAGGTTAAATTTTACACACAAAAAACCATCTTCCCTCATGACATACAGCTGGGGAATCACTGGTACAGAGAAACCATATTCAGTAGAATGAATTATGAGTTTCCTTTCCACACAAACATCCATCGGAGACTATAACAATTATGCAGGAAGGAATCATGTCATTTGTCAGGTGGGGAGGAGGGAAGCAAATTAATAAACACCCTCAGAAATAAATTATAAATTTGCTTTCCCATATGGTTCTTCCAAATACATATTATGAGAGTACTACAGAACTAGGTCATGGGGAAGTTGTTCTCACATCATTTGCGTAACAAATCAGGCCTTGGTCATTAACAGGAGCTTAGGGACCTCATATCTTATTTGTCTTTAGGCCATCTCAGGAAGATTCATCTATGGGCATGTGACACAGTCCTTCGGGCATCTACCGATCATCTACATTTTTACTCTGTCCTTTCTCCAAGAAGGAGCATACATGAATATCTCCTCCTCAAAAGTCAGAAAAGTTGATTGGGTTTCACCACACTAACTAGTTCTTTGTATCCTCCCCCCCCCCCAAAAAAAATGAATGAATTATATTCTTTTCAAATCTGTTGCCTGCAAATAAAGGGCCCTCCCCGTCCTACTTTTTCACATTAAAGAAAATGTCAGGAATTCCAGTTAGGGATCTTCCATGTACAAGTTGTTTCACTCTCGGGAGATGTGCCCAAGTCTACACCAAAAAGGTGGCTTTTGCTGACAGATTTGAAGGAAGTGAGAGAGCTGGCATCATACTGGGGTTTCGAGTGTCAGGTCCAATTTTGGTGTGTGGGGGGGTTTCTTTTTAATCTATGCTTTCTTTTTATTCATAAAACCTGTAATGGTGCCCAAGTGGCTTTCCATTTGCATGGAAATGTCCAGGGCAGACTGACACTGTGACTGACTGGGAATGTTCCCCTGGGCCACTTCAGGCGCATGCAGTGCCAAGCCCCGGAAAGCTGGAGACTCTCAGTGACAACAGTGACCAACGTCAGCTCACCTGCTGACTCCTGCACAAAGCCTGAGCTGATGCCCACCATCAAAGCTACTGGTCAGGCTTCTTCGTGGATCATTTGAACTTCTCTACCTGCTACCCCAGTAAATCCCTCCCCTGGCAAATGAGCCTGCACACATTCTTCAGGATTCTATATAAACTGTAGGCAAACTCAACAAAACTGCAGAAATGATCCCACCCCAGGCTTCCCCCCCCCCTTGTCATGGGACAGAAGTATAATTTACAGGTGTTGGATCAGGACTAGGAAGGGCCAGGGCCGGCTCGCTCACTAGGCGAACTAGGCGCTTGCCTAGAGTGCGCCGGCCCTTAGGCACCCCAACCCGCCCCCCCCCCCCCCCCCCGGTAAGAGCCCTGCAACTTTCTTGACCGGGTGGGTGACTGCCACACGCTGTTGGGTCTTTCAGTGCACTCAGAAGCGCAGCAGTCCTCCTCTTGGAGGAGCAGGAGCCACTGGCCTCCCCACCTACAGGGATTAGTGGTTAGGAGCGCAGACTCTAATCTGGGTGACCCGGGTTGTTTTCCCCCACTCCTCCTCCACATGCAGCTGCTAGTGTGGCCTTGGCTCAGTCACAAGTTCTCTCAGAGCTGTTCTCTCAAGGGCAGTCCTCGAAAGAGCTCTCTCAGCCCCACCGACCTCACAACCTTTCAGATTTGCTGCTGTTCATTCTTCCTAAAATGCATTTATGTTTGAAAATTGGGGGGGGGGGGGGGGGGGGGGGCGCCAGAAGGTATCCTCGCCTAGTGTGCGAAAAAACCTGGGGCCGGCCCTGTGACCAGTGCTAAAGATAAACGGGGAGGGGGGCGAGGCCCCTGCAGGGTTGAAGGGTAAGGAAAGGCGCTTCTTGTACGGGCATTACGGTAGAAGGGCTGGCCCTCTTTGAGGTCCACCTGTCACTACGGCGTAAAGTTTCGGTTTTTCTGGAAAACTCAGCGATTTGGATCGAACTTGCGGTTGAGGAATCTTTGCAGAATTTCTGGGGGATGTAGAGGGAGCTCTACCCACACGCGCGCTGAGCCTGGTCATCCTTCCGTGCTTCTGTTCCTCCAGCACACCCAGACGGGAGTGTCATACGGGGCGGGCGGCTGGGGGGGGGGGAGCTATGCACTCAGCCCCTGTTCCTCCCTGAGCTTCCCGGAGGGGTTGCTCGCTTGCTACTGCCGCTTCCCAGAGCCCAGCCAAAGGCCCGGCAGCCGTCCGACCGGCAGCGTAGCGCGCGGGTTCGCCTGCTTCCTGCAACAACGCCCTCGCCGCCACCCCAAGGGCCGGAGTTTGCAATCCAAATAATGCAGCTGCCGGAAAGAGGCAGCGACTCTGCTTGTCTCCTGCGGCGGGTCACCTGGCCGGCTTGCTGTCCTTCCCCTCCCTTCCACCCCCACCTGTGACTGGCGCTGCTCGGGCGGATTACCTAAACGGGACTAACATGGAGAGGTCGGCGAGTGGCGGGCAGTGCGGCTAAAAGGGCTCGGACTGGACTGGAGCGCCTTCTCCTCTGCCGCCGCCGGCAGCTCTTCTTAATCCGAAAAGCCTCCTTGATTCAAAAGCCATGGAAGATTGCTGCCTGCCAGATCTGCGCGACATCGAGCTCAAGCTGGGGCGCAAAGTCCCCGAGAGCCTTGTGCGCTCTCTGCGGGGGGAGGAGCCGGTCGCCGGCAAGGGCGAGAAGGACCGCGAGCAACCCGGCGGAGGACGTGGTCCCGCTCCCGCCGGCTTCCCCGCCTCCTTGGCCCCAAGAGCCCCCGCCATACTCCGCGGCCACAGCTCCAGTGCCCTAGAACGACTGGAGACCAAACTTCACCTCCTCCGGCAAGAAATGGTGAGTACGATTCTGAAGCCCCCGAGGGATCTGACTACTAGGACCCACTCCTTGTTTTCACATACCGCTCGCCAGAAGCCCTTGCCCCCCCCCCCCCTGTGGGGAAATGCTCGCAAGCGATTCTCTCGCAACCTCCCTTCCTCGGTCACTCGGAAGAGCTTACTTTTTCAGAAACCGGGAACAAACTTCCCAGCGGCCTCATGTACAGTGGGCTTTAATTCGAACTAGAGATGCAGAGGCAACGCCGGGCCTGTAACCTGTTTGTTTGAGGGCCCGTGAAATAAAAAGAGCCGTTCCTCTGAGCATGTGCAGAATGCATGCCTTCCACCTTCCTACACACCTTGGCATTATAGACAAGGTTTTCAGGTCATAGTTCCCGGCTGCTCAGACAAGCTTGAGGCTTTCAACCCTTTTCAGAAATTAAGCACTGATCATAGATTCCTCTCCACATTAGAAGTTACCTTATGGAGCTGGTAATAGGGGATGGGCATGTTCGTTTACTTAGCTTGTTCCCCCACCAGGCATAGCAAGTGCCTGATTTCAGCGCATTTGTGGGCAGGTTAATGGTACAGTTCAAAACTGATAGAGGGAAGAGGGCGGATTCTGCCATCTTTTTGCTAAAACTGCCACATTTCTGATTTTTTCCCAGGAACCGGGAGTAGTACAGGAAGTTCTCTTGCAGCCACATCCTGTCAAAGTGCTAGATGCTAATTTGTTCGGGATTTGTACCTTTCGCCAAAGGTTCTTTATCAGTTTGTAGATATTTCATATCGTATGAGAATGGGTATTTTATTCAGAGCCTTGGATGCTGTGAAACCCTGCCCTTTTTCGAACGGATGTATTTTGAAATAAGAGATATGCCCTAACTGCAGGCTTGACACACTTTTTATCATACTCCAATCAGACCACTTCCCATTCCAAAATGGAAAAATAAAATATTGACAGAGGGAGATTGTTTCCATAAGTCAAATACTTTCCAACTAAGGGAGCGGCCAACAGAATGTTTTGATGTAGTTTGGAATTTGTGTGTCATTTAACCTGGAAAGGGATCCAGCCCCACTTTTAAAAAGAAAAAACTAAGGCTTCAATTTGTATCTAGGTCTGATTCTGAATACAGTTGTAATACCAAGGCTGAATCCTGGAATGTTTTGAAATAATAATGAAGAAAAGTGCCACTGAGCATATGCAGAGTACACTTACAGCCATACAGTTAGACCTGGTTTAAAAGCAACAGTGGCTTCATTAGCATGCCAGCACAATATTCACAAAGGACCACAGATCTCTGTGGTTCAAATTGAGCACATGTAGCTTGTTTTGTATGGGTTGTAACACAGTTTAAATGAAACTCTGAGCTGGTGTAAAGTTGCTCAATCAAGCTCTTTTGCCTTACCAACATGACATTAAATCAGACTTTAGCTTGAGCTCCAGAACCTTTATTTAAGATGTTTAAACCTTTATTTAAACGTTGTTGTCAAGCAAACATATCCCAGTGGGGACCTAGTTCTTACTGCATTACCTTGGGGTTAAATGATGTTTGTGAGATAAACATGTTTTCCAAGAAAAATAATGGGAAATTGTGAATGCCTGCCCCCCCCCTCTTTAGTAAAACAGAAGGGGGAAAACAGTAGTCTCAAAGTACTCATGCCTGTTTTTAGCAGTACCATATCTCTATTGGCAACTGGGAAGATGACACATTTTTCTATCAAAATATGTATGCATAGTATATGTTCCTTTTGAGGCCAGCTGAGAGTCAATGTGGTGCAGTGGTTACAGAGTGTTGGGCTAGGCCTTTGGAGGCATCAGTTCAAAACTCCACTTATGAAGATGAAATGGCACAGGACGGAGACCTGTATATGGAGCCCTGAGCTGAGGATAAAAACATAGTCAACACATATTAACATCATCTGACCCCCGTCCCTGTCCCACCATGCTTGACCCATTCAGTCCCATATTAGGTGTGCTACTGAAGAGAGCACATGAGGCACATGGGCCAGGAAGCAGCAGCTGTAATCAAAACCCAGACTAGGCTCAGGCTGGTCTCTGCTTTGGGCTGAGATTATGGTTGCCAAGTATTGCCCAGCAGCCCTTTGCCAAATTGCTCTTCTGTGCTGTTCAGCTGTTGCAAGCAATCCCTACCCGTGTGACTCTGGGGACGCATATCATGTCATGAGAAGCGAGGCAGTAAAAACATGACATTTAGTGGTAATGAGGCAGTATCTTTAACCACCCTGTAGCTACTAAAGTGAACTGACTTGTATCACCCTATATATTCAGCAGGCCTGGCCACTGGCACTGCCACTCACATCTAACAATGCCAGAAATGCTTGAGGATGAACTCTGTGGAGTTTAAACTACAGGCTACTACAGTAACTGGTGTAATGCAAGGTACCCAACCCATTCTAGCAATCTGCATGCAAAAATAAGGTTGAAGCTGTTTTGAAAGGGAACTCTGGCATGCCTAGAAACCTAGGTATCTGTGTCATGATCTTGCAGTTCTGGGCCCAATCTAGTGTTCATAGGTTGCAGCAGAAATCGCTGGCCTTGCACACATCCCATCTCTTTCTTTTTTGTCCTGTGTGGTTTATGAATTCAGTGTGCATACTGTCTTCTCTCAAGTGACAAAGCACAGGAAAATAAGAAGCAGGAGCTATAACCAAATTATAGACTCGGTTACCAACGTATGTATTTATTGTTGTTGCTGATGTAGATGTGTGGAGAGCTAGTGTTGCATAGTGGTTAGAGTAGGAATACCCCTACCTTGTTGACTGTATGGGCACTTTCAGAATTTTGAGAAGTGCTAGTGGGCACCACCGCAAAATGGCTTCCATGGAAAGCACAGCAATCAACAAAATGGTTGTCATAAGGTCTGGGGCTAATCAGAAGGTATTGTCCTGTAATGGTGACAGTTGTTTCCAAATGGATGCATCAGGAAGTTACAAAGGTGTTTCTTTAATGCCTTCTGCTCCATTAAGATGGAAAGGCAGGATTGGCTGTTTGCTTTGAGACAGAGGAACATAGGTACCAGGAAACACATCAGCAGATATCACAGTGGTGCCCACGGGCATCGTATTGGGAATCACTGTGTCTGTTGACAAGGGTGAGCAACTTGGGTGACTTTGGACACTTGCTGTCTGTTTTCTTGTCTTAAACTACCTTACAGGATTGTTCTGAGGAGAAAATAAAGGCAGGGAGAGCCATGTATGCCACCGTGAGCCACTCATGGAAAGTGTGAAATAATGTAGTAGATGCCAACAGTCTGTCAGTGGCCATTGGCTGTAATACCTACAAAGGACCTTCCACGTTCAACAACAATATATGGGTGTAATGTACAGACCGCCTATAAAGGGCAGGCTACAGGGTGAGGGCGCTTTATTTTACACGCATGGTTCTCAGCTTCTAGAAGTGTTGGGGTAGCCACTGAACTGAGGAGACTATGCTCTGATCCAGCCAGGGAACTCATATTCATAGGGGCTCTGGGAGTGCTACTGTTCTCTTTGAACTGGGCCTTGTTTTGCTTACTTGCTTTGGTTTTCTTTACCAGCAGTATTCCAAGGATATTATCCTGAAATCACAACTCCCCATCTGTCAGAATAAGGGATCACCACATCCTTCAGTCACACATCCTTGCTAGACATTCTACTGTTTGGATTATACCAAGATGTCATTATTTTCTCTGTGGCACTGTGAAACTCAGTCAGGGAAAGCAGTCCTGGTGTTGTTGACATAACTGCTCTCACCCTGAAATGAAGGGAGTTAAGAAGTTAGTGAAGAAGTTAGTTAAGAACCTTCAGTTCAGCAGTTCTACAGTTCTTGAACTTAAGAAATCAGAGGCTGAAGTGATTAATAAGTTGCTCATTATACAAATAATCCATATGTTACTCAACCACTCTTCCTTCCTTATGCAGTCTTAATAGGAGCTGCTATGGGGGAAAGGACATTGCATCCCAATTCCTAATTGTGAGGAACTGCAAAATGAGAAATTGCATAATAGTTCATGCTTTGAAAGTTCTGCAGAATTTCTCCTTTGTAATAATAACAAGGCCTGATATATCAGAGTAAATTTTTCCTTAAAATTCTTGCAGAAGTTAAAAATAAATAAATAAAAGAACCCACAGTCTAATTGTGCCAAAACCAATTCTGGTTCTTCCTTGGAAAAAGAAGTGCATTGGATCAGCATGTAAACACTTGGTTGGTTTTGGAATATGCAGAATATTCCAAGTCTTTTATCAATGACTTGGTGTTTACATTTTGAGACTGTACACAGTGTGTAACTTTATGTTCATTCACATCACTTTTCCTGACCTGTTCTCTACAATGCCCTACGTGAATCCAGAAGAGATTGATGTTTTAGAAGTGGATTGTAGTGGGTGGAGTGGAGTTGGCATTTGCAGAGTAGGTCAAGAGCTTGGGGGTGCTCATGGACCCAACTTTATATGTGGTGAGGAGGAGGCTGATCATCTATCATCTGCATCTGGGTCACCTACTCTTAACCTTTAACTGATCTGGCTATGCTGATCCATGCTTTTGAAACCTTGCTGTTAGGCAAACTGTAATGTGTCCTGCATTGAGCTTCCCTTGAAGACAATCCAGAAACTTCAGCTGGTTCAGAATGTGGCAGCCCGACTATTGTTGGCCTAGCTGGTAGGCACATTATCTTGTGTATCTTAAAACAGCTGTGTTGGCTGCCACTTAAGTTTCTGAGTTCAAATCAAAATGCTGGCTATGACCTTTAAATCTCTTCCCAACCTGAGGTCACATATTTGAAGGACCATCTCCTCCCCTATGTCCCTATGGGCCAACTACGGTCCTCAGGCTGCCATCTACTGGCTGTTCCCCCGCTTAAGATAGCCCACCCAGTATCACCAGAGGCCAAGCCTCCTCCATTGCGGCTGCCACTCTGTGGAACGATTACCCTGAAGAGGTGTGGGGAACAGTGATCATAATGTTGTTGAGTTCATCATTTGTACAAATAGAGAATTGGCCAAAAAGACTCACACAACCATTTTTAACTTTAAAAGGGGTAATTTCTCTGATATGAGGGGACACGTGGGGAGGAAACTGAAAGGAAAAGTAGAAAGGGTCAAAACAATTGGGGAAGCTTGGAATTTATTTAAAACTACGATCCTAGAAGCTCAAAAAATATATATTCCGCAGGTTAGGAAAGGCACAAACAGGTATAGGAAAAAGCCTGCATGGTTAACAAACAGAGTAATGGAGGCTGTAAAAAGTAAAAAGAATTCCTTTAAGCAGTGGAAAGCTAGTCACAGTGAGGCTGATAAAACGGAACACAGGCTATGGCAAATAAAATGCAAGTCTGAGGTCAGGCAGGCAAAAAGGGAATATGAGGAGCATATAGCAAAAAACGTAAAAACCAACAATAAAACTTTCTTCAAATACATTAGAAACAGGAAACCAGCCAGGGAGGCAGTGGGGCCCTTGGACGACCAAGGGGTAAAAGGAGTATTGAAGGATGATAGGGAAATGGCTGAGAAGCTAAATGCATTTTTTGCCTCCGTCTTCACTGTGGAAGATGAGAAGTGCTTGCCCACTCCAGAACCACTGATTTCAGGAGGGGTGTTGGAAGACCTGAGTCAGATTGAGGTGACGAGAGAGGAGGTCCTAAAACTGATAGACAACTTAAAAACTGAAAAATCACCAGGCCCAGATGGCATACATCCGAGAGTTCTGAAAGAACTCAAATGTGAACTTGTAGATCTCCTGACAAAGATATGTAATCTTTCCTTAAAATCTGCCTCCATTCCTGAGGATTGGAAGGTAGCTAATGTCACTCCCATCTTTAAAAAGGGTTCCAGAGGAGATCCGGGAAATTACAGGCCAGTCAGTCTGACGTCGATACCGGGTAAATTGGTGGAAACCATTATTAAGGAAAGAATTAGTAGGCACATAGATGAACAAAACCTATTGAGGCAGACTCAGCACGGTTTCTGTAAGGGAAGATCTTGTCTCACTAACCTGTTAGTGTTCTTTGAGGGGGTGAACAAACATGTGGACAAGGGGGATCCAATAGATATTATTTACCTTGACTTCCAGAAAGCTTTTGATAAAGTTCCTCATCAAAGGCTCCTAAGTAAGCTCAAAAATCATGGGATAGAAGGACAAGTCCTTTTATGGATCAAAAACTGGCTAGTTCATAGAAAACAGAGAGTGAGTGTAGGTGGGCAATTTTCTCAGTGGAGGGTGGTAAGCAGTGGGGTACCGCAGGGATCAGTACTTGGTCCACTGCTTTTTAACTTGTTCATTAATGATTTGGAGATGGGAGTAAGCAGTGAAGTGGCTAAATTTGCGGATGATACAAAGTTGTTCAGGGTGGTGAAAACCAGTGAGGATTGTGAGGCACTCCAAGGGGATCTGTCAAGGATGGGCGAGTGGGCGTCAACATGGCAAATGGGGTTCAATGTGGCCAAGTGCAAGGTGATGCACATTGGAGCCAAAAATCCTAAATATAAATACACATTGATGGGGTCTGAACTGGCAGAGACTGAGCAAGAGAGAGATCTTGGAGTTGTAGTGGATAACTCACTGAAAATGTCGAGACAGTGTGTGACTGCAATAAAGAAGGCCAATGCTATGCTGGGGATTATTAGGAAGGGTATTGAAAACAGATCAGCCAATATAATAATGCCCCTATATAAATCAATGGTGAGACCTCATTTGGAATACTGTGTGCAGTTCTGGGCACCACACCTTAAAAAGGATATTATAGCTTTGGAAAAAGTGCAGAAAAGGGCAACTCGAATGATAAAAGGGTTGGAACACTTTCCCTATGAGGAAAGGTTAAAGCGCTTAGGGCTCTTTAGCTTGGAGAAAAGACGACTGAGGGGTGACATGATCGAGGTTTATAAGATTATGCATGGGAAAGAGCAGGTAGAGAAAGAGGTACTTTTCTCCCTTTCTCACAATACAAGAACTCGTGGGCACTCCATGAAACTGCAGAGCGGTCGGGTTAGAACGGATAAAAGGAAGTATTTCTTCACCCAAAGAGTGATTAACACATGGAATTCACTGCCACAGGAAGTGGTGGGTGCTACAAGCATGGACGGCTTCAAAAGGGAATTAGATAAGCATATGGAGCAGAGGTCCATCAGTGGCTATTAGCCACAAGGTATAGCTAGGGGCTCTGGGGCAAGTGATGCTCTGTCTTCTTGGTGCTTGGGGGGGGGTCAACAGTGGGAGGGCTTCTAATGTCCTGGCCCCACTGCTGGACCTCCTGATGGCACTGGTATTTCTGGCCACTGTGTGACACAGAGTGTTGGACTGGATGGGCCTTTGGCCTGATCCAACATTGGCGTCTCTTATGTTCTTATGTTCTTAACTTCAAGAGGCCCCACAAGGCCATTCTGTTTGCCAGGGATTTTAATGGGGGTGTAAACCGCAGGGTAGTATTTTTAACAATGTTTGTTGTATAGCGAGAATCTGGGATTGGAGTTACCTTGCCTGGTGTTTTGTTGGTTAAAACTGTGACATTTTTAATTATGATTTGTAAGCTGTCTTGTGCTACGAGGTAAGGCAAGATATAAACATTTGAATTAATAAATCAATGTAGAACTATAAATTGCTCAGGCAGGTATCCTCAGTGTCTGGCAGGAAAAAGCGTGCATTAAAATAATTACATTTATATAACACTTGAAGTGTTGTCCAAGTGCTTCATATAAATCCTTTTATTGTACTCCTTATACCAGCCTTATACAGTGTGCCCGTATAATTATCCCCATATTGCAGATAAGAGTAAGGGCCTGAGGAAGAATAGTTTGCCTAATGCCCTCTAGTGTGTTTGTGGCAAAAACAAGATTTGAACCAGGGAACATTTTGGCCAAAGCACAGTTTCTTCGATAGTAAAATAAATAAAATCTAGCAATAGGAACTCTGGTTAAGCAGGTCTTTTCAACTTTTGAAGAAAAAAATGATTACTTATATCTATGATACTGCAAGAGCAGCTTGGCTCTCGAAATAGTTTTTCTACACCTGTCATCTTCTGAAAAGCTGTTCTGGAGTAGGAGTACCCTTGCGGACAGGACGGAAAGCAGTGTGGAGCCTGTATTTCAAGTGAGAAATTGCATTCTGTTCATGCACTGATGCCTTGGGATCCAATGGTGTGCCCTTAGATAGTTATCTAACATGCTTTAATTGTGTGTTTGTTTTGCATTGGCCTTTTCATAAGAGATGATAATTTGGATGCTGCCAGGCCAAACCATGTATACACAATTGTGTTTCGTGTACAGAGATGGGCTGATAATGGAAGATGGCCTAGTTACATTTCTCCAGAACACTTATGCTTGTACAAATTATTTCTCCAGCTTCCTGCTTGAACTGCTCTAGGTCAACCAGCTTCCTTAATTGAATAATTAAGTATTCCCACAAAAGAAGTTATAGACTCAGCACCCTAAGCATTTCCACAAGTGGAGGGAAAGGCAGGTGAGATCCACATCTCTAGCAGCATAGTGAAGACAGTGAAGTGTACATTAGGGCTGCCAAGTGGGGGCGGGGAAACCCCCGCTTTGGAGGCCCGATTTCCACCGCAGCGGAATTGGGCCCCGGGGGGAACTCTGCCCCCAAAGCTGCATCACCGGAGGTGACGCAGCCACGTCACTCACGTTGGGGGCGTGGCCCAGATTGTCGGTGGGGGGGAACCATATGGCACCGGCCTCCCCCACCGGTGAGTTAAAGGGACTTGGCAACCCTAAAGTACATTGAACTGTGGAATGAAGAAAAGCTCTACAGGGAGAGGTGCAGGAGATGAATTGGCAATTTGCTAAAAAAAAAACTGGGAAGAGCTCCCCTCCATCTTCTTACAGAGCTCTTTAAGAACCTGCCCCTTCTCTCCTTCTCTATTAGTGAAGGGAACAAAAGGGATACTATCATTTTCACTCGTTATATATGTGGAACGGGAGTCTTTTCTCCTTATCTAAAGGGCCTGTCCTGTAAATCCAACCCTGGTTATTCCTTGAAAACAAGAGACCACTATTGTAAAACACAGTGCAGGTCCATATATCATGACAAAATGTAGTTTGTTTAAACCATGGTTTGTGCAACAAGCTGTGGTTAGTCTACTAGATGAAAGTCGTGGTTTGTGTATACACTTCAGTCTGTCTGCTTCTCCAAATTTCCCAGGAGGAAAATGTCCTCCCTGTATTGTGCTCTCTGGCTAAGTAGTTACAGCTCTGGGATAGTGCTGCTCTATAGAACTGTGGTTTATGAATTCAGATGTCAAAGCACCCCGCAGTGAGTAATGACTGTGCTTAACAAACCCATCTATAGATCCCAGTTTCATGCCAACCAACTAAAACTTGTTTGCCTGCCTTCAAATCTCACAAATAACTAGGGTTTGTTCCAACAGTTTACCATGATGTGAAGAGTTTAAATCTCTCCTTCTCAAAATTGTGAGGACAAAGATAAAGCTGTCTTCTGATTTCAGGCCTTTGAAACAGCCAGCTGCTATACTGCCAAATGTATTTCCTCAGTCACAATGCAAAACCTCTACAGCAGGGTTTAGGGAATTTTTAGAAAAGTTAACGACAATTATTTTCATCAGATCACAACCAGGTGACAAAACTTCTCAGCATACAGCCCACATGCTGTCACTTTATTTTTAAAGAAGATGTAATGGATTTGTAGCTAGTAACTACTCTGAAATATGCATAAAGTCATTTGTTCCAATGATGTAAAGCCATACCATGCCACACAGCTACTTCAGGGGGATCCTTGACAGCAGCTGAGAAACGTTTTATATTAATATTACTGCCAAAGGTTTGTTTTCTCATTTAACCCATTTTAAAAATCCATTACGTTGTATTGAGAATGGAAAAACCACTTTGGGAAAGAACAGTATAGGAATAATAGCACATAATTACCCATTTGTTTAACATATGAAAATTCCCTGTGAAAGTATTTAATTGTTGTTTACTAGAGAAAAGGAAAGGGGGTAGGTTTGATATTCATGTAAGTTCAAAACTGTGCTATCAGCAAGTTGGTGTACCAATTCATGGGGTGAGCTGTTGTCCATTCATTATTGTTAAGATTGCCAATCTGAATAGGTACACAGCAAAATGTTTAGGTGTGTTTGGGAGAGTAAGCTTATAGAATTATCATTAATTATTATTAATCAGATAGCTGAGAAGGGGCTAAGTGCCTGGAAGACCTCTCATGAAGCTGGCCAAACATTTCTCAATTTGTCCAAGAAAGAAGGATCTAAATAGATACATGTGAAACCAATAGAGGCACAACAGCTGATCTTGATGTGGATACCAGGATAGAGGACATGGGACAATTCTGTCCTTCTGAAGATGGTGGAAAGGGTTCTGTGCTGGGTTTTTATTATGATTTTCTTGTACGCTCTTAGAGTTTATGGGGTCTGTTGAAGACTTTGATTAATAGTGGCTGACTTGTTGATGCTATCATTTTAATCATAATTGGAAAATGCCTTTGGAATGTAAGCTAAAAAACAGGATATAAATAAATAGTGGGTATGGGGTGCTTGCCTCAAACCCTTAATGAATTCACCATCTAAATTCTACATCTGCTGTATGTGTAGGCTCCCATTCTTCAACTGCCTACATGTTATCACCTCCTCATTAAGCCAGTTCCTGCAACCCCAAAAAGAAGTGGAAGGACTGTGGAAATCCAGAGCATTGTCTGTACTGTTGGCAGCACATGCCAGCGGCATACCTGGTCTGGCAGGTACATCCGGACTCACTGCCCTGCGGCACGTACAGCTGTTGCTGATCTGATGCTGTGTGAACCAGCATTATAAGATGCTGTTAAATTCATCCTGGAATATACTAAGGGTCTTTCCAAGTAAACAAGAGTATGATTTTTTCCCAAAACTAATTAATATGAGCAAAGACAACACAATAAGGCCTACCTTATCCTTCATAAGCAACTCACCTAGCCTGTAAAGAGATAAGTAAAACCTGGCTTGGAGCGATGACAGATTCTGGCACTCTGAAAGTAGAAGAAAATGTGATGTAGATTTCTGAACATCACATATCCCCTGAATGTTACGATCTTTCTGTGCATTGCCAGTAGCAGCAGAGAAATAGCTGAACTGAACTGAATACCATGGAGGATCCTGAATGCGTGAAGGCAACAAAGTAGAATGCAGAGCAGACCACTACATCAAGCATCAATTGGTTTTCTGTTTATTTCCCGCACACATACAGTGCCAGTACAGTTTTGGGTTTGGGTGGTTTTAGAGACAGGTGGAGACAGGTGATCCAGGTGGCAACATGAGGTGCCAGGCTTGGGACTACCTGTCCACTCAGCTATTGCCTTGACAGCTGTAACAAATGGTACAAACTTGGGCTAGCATTCTGTCACCTTCAGCAAGAGTGTTTAACCCTGGTCCTTGCACTGATGAGGCACAATTTCTTGTTTTTAACATGTTTCAGGTATTCTTAAAATTACAAACGTATAGAGGAAAATAAGTTTGTTTTTATTTGCTTGTATACATTATGAAGGAGCTGCGGTGGCTCAAGTGGTTAAGACGCTGAACTGCAGGCTGTGGAAGGTCAGTAGTTCAGCAGTTCGAGACCCGGGTGCCGCATGATGGAGTGAGCTCCCATCTCTAATTCCAGCTAGATGGGATAAATAGGTACCACTTCGGTGGGAAGGTAACAGCGTTCCGTGCGCCTTGGTGTTTAGTCATGCCGGCCACATGACCACGGAAACGTCTTCGGACAGCGCTGGCTCTTCGGCTTTGAAACGGAGATGAGCACCGCAACCCTAGGGTCGGATTCGACTGGCTTTCGAGCAAGGGAAACCTTTACCTTCATACATTATGAATAAAAATAGGTCTGGAGATGCTAGCATGCTGTTTTGTTGACTTCCAAGACACGGCTGAATCCTGAAAGCAAACTGTGCATCAGTCATGGAATGGGATTTAAAAATGCATTTAAAATAAGGTATTTTAAAAATTGAGCCAGTGGCGGAGAGAGAGGGCCAGAGATGCTCCTCGCCTGGAATGCCATTTCATCTGGGGCTGGCTCTGTGGGGACAAGATCTGTCGGTGTCTGTAGTCCGCACTTTCCAGCGTCACAATGCTTGGGCAATACAGGCCTCTGCTTGCACAGCAGCAGCTGAACTAGGAACAGATCCCTGGGTTGCCAGGCTCCCTCCCACCAAGTGCTGCCCACCCACAAAGGCATAAACTGTTTTGTCAGCTTTAGGCTCTCCTAGGCTATATAATTCTCATATGCAGAGAACAACAACACTTTTTTTAAAAAACTCTCCAATTAAGTTAAGTATATATACATCCACATCTATTTTTAAACCTTAATTCGACAGTTTCTCATGACCCAGCTGAGCGCTCTTTTGATCATAAGTCCACAGTGCAAGGTTCTAAACCAATTAGATTAAGCGGGATCAGCAGCTCAGAATCCTTGCTTACCTACCCAAATTCAGGCATGAGCCAGAGTTGGCTTACTCATGCGGCACATGTTCTATTGCATCACCTCCAGCATGACACCCAAGGAAGCGGCAAAGGAAAACATTTATAGCAAGACAGGAATAGATAATATGGAGGTTTCAGGGCCATCTTCTGAATGTTTATATTACCCAACCTCAATTTGGGTACTGCTGCTCAGGACAGATGTCCGAAATGCATCCTAATGAATCTGTCGTGTACCATCTGCTCTCAAATTTTCTGACACCAGCAGCCGCTCCTTATCACTGGGCATTGACCTAAATGTTTACACTTGTATTATCATGTCTGGCTACATCAGTATATTTGTATTAGGGATTTTCTGAGCTTGTCTTTCCATTTCCTGCAGTGGGAATGCCACATAAAATGCCAGCATTTCCCCTTTCTTAAACTACAGCAGCAACTGTACAAACGCAGGACTCTTTTGAAGATCTCCAGCTCTACATGCCATCCTCTCTCCCTGTTTCATAAGGACAATAAAAGAGTATCAAAATAGCTCTCTTTTAGTCCTTCGGACCCTACTTGTGCCATATTCTGGACATCTGTCTTTTATTACATGTAGCCCAGGATCCTTCGGTGCAGTGATGCATTAGCCTCTCTGTTGATGCTGATTTCTTTGCATGGCTAATCTTTTATACATATTTTTAAAAGGGAATGACTAACCTTGACTTTACTCGTGCATTCTCAAATCAGCAACTTTTATTAGTCTGTGTAACTACTCCTACTTTGTGCAGCCAATATTCTCATCCCTATATACACAATTTTTTCACATGTTCGCACGTCGCCAGTACTGCAGTTTGATAGACTTTGGATTTAATTATTGTAGCCTCCCCTACTCCCATCATTAATGTCAGATGTTCTACAATGTACAGTTCCAAGACTGCACTGGAGAAATAAATAAGAATGGAGATGGACTCAGTGAAACTCTTCCATCTCTAGCTACAGTCTGAATTCCTGCCTAGGGTTGCCAATTCCATCTTGGGAAATTTCTAGAGATTTGAGAAGGGGGAAGCCTAGGGATGGTAGAGTTTGGGGATGGGATGAGAACCCATTGGTGATGTATTGCCATAGAGCAGGGGTGTCAAACATAAGGCCTGGGAGCCAGAACCGGCCTGTCCAGGGCTCTTATGTGGCCCACAAACAACTAGTGCAAGGGAGGGAACATGACACTGTTTGGAGGGAGTGGTGTTAGAGAATGCGATTGATATTTTGCTTTATGAACTATATTTATTGCTACACACAATGGACTGTGCACACACACACACATAGGCTCAGAGAACTGTACATTTTAAGTCACCTGTTGTGATGTAACACATAGAAGGCACAATTCTTATACGTGTAAATAAGGTTTTAGCTACACAGTTACCAGCCTGGTGAAGAAGCACACGCCTCCATTGTTGTGAGCAGTAAGAAACAACAACTTGAGCAGAGACAGCCCCCATTGCAGAATCATTTGTGGTCACGTACGACACATCACTGCTTTGTTCCTGCGTTGGTACTTCCTGGCAAATGGACATTTGGTTCACAATGAGAATGGCCAGCTTCATCTACACTACAATGGAGCATCCTGATGCCAAGGTTTTCAGACCTGCCCAGATGCCCTCCTTTGAGTAAGGTATTAGATTACAATATTGGCCACTCCTTATAGGTAACCTCCCACTCCTATATGCAACCAATAGGATTGTTTTTGGGACGGACTAACAGGTAAGTGGGTCCACAGGTTAGAACAGTTACCACCCACCTAAGGGACCCACTATAAAAGGTAAGGACCATTCGCCTGGCCCTTCCTAGCTAGCATCCCCCGCAACAACCCCTGTCTGCTTTTTACTCCTCTTGAGTCCCACTTGCTATCCCCAAACCCTTGCCTCTACTTTGATCTCTTGATCTGCAGTCAAGAGACCCACACCTTCTGGCTGGTTCTGGTCATGTGTGAACTCCCCTTTAGTTTCTATTTCTTCCCATCCATTCTTCATTGGAACATCCAACCTGCAAGACAGATAAGTATTGCCCATCATCACCCCCACCTGCTAATGCAGTTGTGCTTATTTTAATACTGTATTTCTAAGGAACTTGATTGAATGTGTGAGTGCATCAGTATTGTTTGTATGAGACTTATTCTTTAAGTAAAAGACATTTATTTTAACAACAACAGCCTCGAATCCTTTTCTGGTAACCCTTGGTGGGAACAGGACCTTGGTATAAACTGGCAAGAACCCATTTATAAATTGCCAATGGCTGTAAATAAAGCAATTTGGCTAACAGTGGGCAGAGCCACTCCAATTGTGCCTTCAGCATGGTGGAACAACCTCATCTGCAGCAGTCAGGCAGTGTGGGGGCATCTACCCAGTGCTGCACCGCTGGCTCTCCAGTCCGCCCATATGGGTTTTCCTTTAGACTCTCCTCCCAGCCCATGGGGCCTTGCAGTGAGCATGCACCAACTCGGACCTTACTGGCTGCTGTCCTTTATATAGTGTATATCTCTGGTATCTAGCATTACATTTTATGGCACACATGGCCTGGCCCAGGAAAGAAACCATAGTGTTAAGATGGAAACAGATTATTTTCTATTGCGTATTGTAGAAAAACATCCTTCTTGAATTAGGAAAAATAAAACAGTTGATCCTCAGAGTGATTCAGAGTGCACTCTGGATTTATATCATGGCAATGTTTAAGACAGGGCTCCCTAACCTTTTTGAGCCTGTGGGCACTGTTGGAATTCTGACATGGGGTGTTGGGCACAACTACAAAATGGCTTCCCTAGGAGGAAGAGCCAACCACCAAATGTCAGGGAGTGAAGTTATGGATAACTTTAATAGTAACTTTTTATGGCCCCCCCCTAGGGGATTTTTTATCTGCATTTACTAAAAACGACAAGGAAATTAGGGAGGGAATCTACACACTATAGGAGAAAGAAAAGAAAACCCACTAAAAACCCAAGGGTTGGACGTCACATACCGCTTGTAAAAAATTTGCTTAACAATAATAAAAAGTTTTCTTTAACACTGAGAGTGATTAATCATCACCATAGCTTGTAAAAACTACCCAACAAATCTGACTATATGAAGAGTAGTCCAGGAGAATCGCTATTTAACTTAGACACAAATTACAGAGAACAATGGCATCTCATTTAACCATTATTTTTCCCTCCACCATTAAAAGCAAATTAAGAATAAGTCTCCCTCAGCAGATATTACACAATCTCATTTTCTCTTCCATTGCTGTTTTCCTCTTTCTTCTTCCCTGCGGCACCATCTTGCTGTATCAGGAACTGGCCATCTCAAAACAAAGTCCCTTCTCCTTTTTCCAGGACTGTTCCGCTTAAATTCTTGCCTTCAATCATAGGGGTCGTTCCAATTTGCTTTTCACTGCCCGACTTGAAGAGAGTCTTGTCACCTTATTGCCCAGCAGACTTAATCGGGATATAACCATGGAGGATACTCCTTCACTTTAAGCCTCGCTTATGTTCTGCATACAGGCCCTTCGAATTGCAAATGCCCATTTGACTTCGATGCTGGAAGCCCCTATGATCATTGGTTAGACGCTGCTCCAAAATAACACAATCCTTTTAAAAGCAACAGCTGACATGTAGCACAGTTCTTGCATAGTACCTCGTTTATACCAACAGGGAACAAAGGCTTAAGACACAGTTTGCAAGAGTCTATGATTATTTCCGGTCTAATGGTTAACCAGCAGCTCTTCCACTTCCTGGAGAAAGCTTGGATATCGCTTGTTGCTCTTACTACATTGTCCGTCGCCATTTTTAAGGATGTTTACTTTTACAAAGTTTGCCAAAGTCCCGAAAACTTGCTTCAATGCTTAACTGCCTCCTGAAATCTCTCCGTATAGTCCATTGCCCCTTTTAAACATGCCCCCCTTTCTTCTAGCTCCATAACGCTTATAAACAGCTCGCCGAAACCCCACCTCTGGGTCTGTACCTTTATAAATTCTCCCTCAGAAATAGGCACCAAGGCACACTGGAAGTTGAAACAGAAATCAGATTTATTGGAATAAACAGGCAGGGGGTTGGAAAATTATATTTACAAATGAACTTTGAGTAGATTTGGTAAAGAGAGGTTCAAATATATATCCAAAACTGCTTTTATACTACACTAGAGATGTTTAGTGAGTTATTTTCCCTGGTTTATTTTGTCTTGATGCTGTTAGAATCATAGATCTGGAAGGGACCTCCAGGGTCATCTAGTCCAACCCCCTGCACAATGCAGGAAATTCACAAATAGCTCCCGCCCACCCCCAGTGACCCCCTGCTCAATGCTCAGAAGAGGTGATGTTTCACTGCTTTTACTAGAATCCATTGTACCTTCTTTTGAACTTGTTAATGGATGGCCAGATAGCCCTATCTTTCCCCCCAAGACCTAGTGGCGGTGACCCATGCAATGGTCACTTCCACACTTGATTACTGCAGCTCACTCTATGCAGGCTTACCCTTGAAGCTGATCTGAAAATTACAACTGGTGCAGAATGCAGCGGCACACCTACTGATGTCAAAGCCTGTGCAGGTTCACATTAGGCACGTGCTCCGCCAACTGCATTGGTTGCCAGTTAAGTACCGGATTCACTTCAAGGTGTTGTTTTTGACCTTCAAAGCCTTCTACGGCCTGGGACCAACATATCTAAGGGACCGCCTCTTCCCATATATGCCTCAAAGAGCGTTGCGCTCGAAAGATCAACATCTCCTGGTGGTCCCTGCCCGAAGGACGCCGTCTTGCCTCAACCAGGGCCAGGGCTTTCTCTGTCCTGGCTCCAGCCTGGTGGAACATGCTCCCTATTGAGACCAGGGCCATGCGGGATCTCCTTCAATTCCGTAGGCCCTGCAAGACAGAGCTGTTCCACCAGGCCTTTGGTTGAAGCGGCGGGTGCAAATTTATGGCCTCCCTGAGGTTGTTGTCACCAATTTGTCACCTGTCTACTGACCACCGACAACTGGCTAACTCATTGTACCATCGGGCCAGAGCTTTATAGCCAACTGACGCTGTTCCAAGCAGTACCCATTGATTTAATTGTTATAATGTTTTATCGTGTTTTAATGTTTTAAACTGAAATTGTAGTTATTCTAATGATGTTACCCACCCTGAGCCCGCCCGCGGGATGGGCGGGATATAAATGCAAATAATAAATAAATAAAATTATTATGTTTTAACCCTGTTTTTTAGACTCCCTTTTTTTTAACCTATCTGCCCCCTGTTCCTCTGGCCAGGTTTTTATTTTTTTTCTTCTCAAGAGCAATAACCTCTTTTGACTTGCTTGAGGGAACTCTGTGCCTCCTCAAACCTTTTGTCAAATCCCTATCTTCCAGAAGAACAGTCTGTAATAAGCTTCCATACTGAGAATGACTACGGTAATTCTCCACTCAAATAGTGTTTCTGTTTTTCACACAAGGAGATTTCTCTTCTTCTTCTTCTTTTAAGCCCCTGAAGGGGATTTTTTAATTGATTTCTTAATAGACTACAAAACTACAATGAAAAAATAAGGAAGGGGAAACTACAACTAAGGACTTGAACAGATGAGGTTCTGACACTTCTTTGCCAGATTCACTGTCTCCACCCTAAGGCCCCAGTCACACGGGAGGATTTGCCCTGTGAAACGGACGGGTTGAGGGCAGATTAAACCGGCGCAATCAGATGCCAACATCTGGCAAGTATCGCGCCCCCGCCCCCAACCCGTTCCTTCCGGCCGAAAACGCAGATTTAAAAAAATACCTGCAAAACACTAGTACCTACTTTGAAACACGCAGCATGGGTGGGCGTGTGATCGCCGACGCACCCGTATCCCATGGTATGCGAGGCCCTGCCACACCGTGCATGCGCACAACTGTGCAGCTGCCTTGCTTTGCCCTTCATCCCATCGCTTCCCCCTCGGCATGTGATCGTGCCGGGGAGCAAATGCGGCGCTGCTTGGGGGATCTGTCTGATCCTGATGCTGTGCATCAATTTGCTGCGGCTCTAAAAAGCCGCACTTCTGCCATGGCTTTTCCCGCTAGTGTGACCGGGGCCTAAGTCTGTTACAAGTCTGTGCCATGGCCCCCACATACACCTTGGTTTAGGATCCCCCCAGCTGTACATTTTGTTTGTTTTAAAGTAGGCAGTTGGCAAAATCCAGTGCAAGTTTGTTTGTTTTTTAAATCATAGACAGCTTCTTCAGGAAAAACCGTTTGGATTGCTGAGCCAGACCCAGAGATCTTGTCATTTGCAACAGTTATATCTCCAGTCCTGGTGCCTGAAGCACTACATTTGGTACCATTCTCTTCTATTTGTTGTAACAAAGATTAGGGCAGGAAAAAGTAGCATCTGGCTAGGAAATATGACCTGCTGCAGTATATTGCTTTCTCAGGCCTCTTAAAGCTGCAAGCAGGATATGGTTGCCAACTGTCCAAAAAGGGTTGTATTGGACAGTTAAGGCATGACACCATTTTGTTCAGGAACAATGTGAACATCTTAAACATCCATTGGCTGTCATAACAGGATCTCAGTGTATCTGTCATCATGGATAGTCCCTCTTGCAGAAGGCAAGCCAGAGAATAAACAGAAAGCCGCCTTCATGAAATTATTTTACTGACATACAGGCCTGGCGCTCTCTGTTAGTTTTTGCCCAAACTTTCCTGCTTGTATGGTTGGAGCTGTAGACTAGTTTGATGGAACTCTCACTGGGTACAGTGCAAATGTAGGGACGGGCTATATTGAATTTTAAGTATCTGGTACAAACACTTCTAAGTACTTAGCCGAATATAAGAGGCAAACTTTACGCAATATTTCTGAATAAATCTAATAATTTAGAATAGACAAACAAACTAGTCTGAGATTATGACAGCCTTATTTGTTTGATGAAATGAGACCTGACTCATGACAGCTGATACTGCAATAAATTCTGTTCATCTTTAAGGTGTCACCAGACTCCTGTTTCATTTAACCATATTCTAGGTGTGCTTAGAAATAAATTCTGTGTTGTGCAATCAGAATTACTTCCAAGTAAGGCTGTAATCCATCACACATTTAGTAAGGAGAAAGTCCCATTGAATTCAGTAGCACTTATAAAAATGTTATAATTGCACTGCACATGCATTTAGGATCAGAATACAAAGTAGGTAATTTTAATATAGATTAATGAAGCTGAACAAGTGTTTGTTTCTGTCTCTGTGTTGCAATGTATTTTATTAATACAAATAGTCATGTTTATGTATGTCTCTGTACCATGAGAACTGCAGAACATTATTAACCTCTCTAAATATTAATAGATAGTTGTTCCACCAGCAAAGGAAAGACAAAATATGTAGTGAATCTCTTGCAAGTTGATTTTTTTCTCATAGAAGTTCCGCTGCTCAGTATAAAAGATGCAGGTTTGGTCTTTGCTG
>NW_015163110.1:822452-826314 GCF_001447785.1 Gekko japonicus | reverse complement strand
GTGGCCTGTAAGAGCCCGTGACAGTCTCTGAGGAAACAGAAGAAAGTTTGGGTCCAGTCGGGCACCTTTAAGGCCAACAAAGTTTTATTCTGGGTATCAGCTTTCGCGGGCACGCATTAAACTTTGTTGGTCTTCAAGGTGCCTATATAGACTCAAACTCTGTTCCGTATCTTCTGATGTCAGCCAAAACATCACAGCATTGCCCAACAGAACTCTGAGACACTCTGGGAAAGGGAGGGTTAAAACAGCCTGTCAGTTGGGGGGGGGGGAAGCAGGCAGCGAGACCCGAGGCCCCCCCCCCCCCCTGAAGGAGGTGCTGAGAGCTGAGCTTATGAAATAACAACTCTTCAAGTCTGGACAGCTAGGATTTCTCTTTCCTGTTTTATTTGCTATAAAACGGATCAGATCGTTTACGAGCTGATGTTTCCTGGGCGGCGTCTCGGTTGGTGTATTTTGAACAGAACGCGTGCCAGGAAAATAGACTCTTTTGCCCAAAGGAGCCTCCATTGTACCTCTGCCCATTCACCTGGCTGCTCCGTTAAGCTATGCTCACCTCCCTTCTTCAGGAGCACAAAAATCAAGAGGAATTTGGGGAGAGTAATTTCATCTTGGGGTGGAGGCGGGTTCCCTACTGCCTACTTCCCAACCCCAGAGTCTCGGAAAGAGGATCGGGGGAGAATTGGGGTGGGGATCTCTCGGGGCACATGAGTTTCCTCCCAACCCCATTCCTTCCCCCCTCCCTGGAATAAATGCCACCCTCCTGGCGATGCTCCCTCTATGCTGTGGAGTCTCGTCAGCAAAAATCCCACTTTGTGAGCTACTGGCATTAAGATTGTGAGTGAGCCATTTGGCTCCTGCGTAAATTAGTCTGCTCTGGAGCCAGTCTTCCTGAGCTAAGACCAAAATGTGCGAGTTGGAGGCTAAAAAACTGTGGGCTAGCTCACACTAACTCAGCTTAGAGGGAACACTGCTCCTGGGCCGTGGGGGGTGGTGGGGGAAGCCAGGCAGAGCCGGGAAAGAGCAGAACGGGGCGCGACTCACCACCAGCACCAAGGTGTTCATGAGCCGGTCGATGCTGGTCCTCTTGAAGATGGTCCGGCCGCTGTTCTGCATTAGTTTGGTGTCTGGCCCTGGAAGAGCAAGGAGTCCGCAGGGGCCTGTGACTGTGGCTGAGAGCTGACCTTACCGCCGCCGGAGTGGAGGCACAGGGGTGGGGCCTCGACGCAGAGCAGCCAGGTGGACAACCCAGGCCGGACGACAGGGCCTGGGCTCTGCTTCCTTCCCCACCGGAGGCGGCAAAACAAGCACTGCAGACCCCCGCCCATGGTCTCCCAGCCGGGGGCCAGGTCCAAGGCCCGCCCCTCTGGCACTCCACTGGCACGCCCCAGAGCATGGCACCAGCGCTTGCCCCCGTGCCCGGCCAGGCTCTTCTGCACCAGACACAGGGCTGCCAGCCTCCAGGTGAGGGCTGGAGATCTCCTGGTGTTGCAGCTGACCTCCAGACGACACAGACCAGCCCCCCTGGAGTAAATGGCTGCTTTGGAGGGTGGAGTCCACGGCGTGACACCCGACTGAGGCCCCTCCCCTCCCCTCCCCAGAGAGGAAAGCCTCGCACCGCCCATTTTTTGACTGGGCACAAATGTGTGAGACCCGTGCAGGCAAAACCAGGTCTGCAGCCCCAGGAGTTGTCGTCCCCCCCCCGTGCCAGGCACGTGCACAGCCCTTTGCTACGGCTGGCGGGCCCCCCAAAGACCGGGGGGGGGGGGAGGAGGCTCTCAGGCTGGCTCGCGAAGCCCATCGTGGGGCGGAAAGGCAGAGAAGAACGCCTTCTCGGAAGGAAGCCCTTGGTACCTTCCGGCCAAGGCCTTTTAGCAGAATACGGTTCTCACGCACCATATGGCAAGCCCCCTTGAGTTCTGCAATGGAGAAAGGGAGCTAAATCCGTGTTTTAAATAAATAAAATGAAGCCGCTTATTAGGGCGGGGGCCTGGGAGATCTCCTGTCATTACAACTCTACGAATGGCTTATTTGTTTATTTAGAGCATTCATTCCGCTTCTCCTGGAGAAAGCAGCTGCACTGGAGGGTGGACTGCGTGTGGCCCGATACCCTGCCAGGGTCCCTCTCCTCCCGGAACACTTCCCCCCCTCCCAGGCTCCACCCTCAAAGCCCCGGTCATTTCTCCAGTTGGATTTCGCCACCCTCAGCCGTGGCCCCCACCCAGCGTCCTGGTGGCTGCCGGGACCCTCCTCCTGGCAGTTCCTCTGGGTCACACACACACACACACCCGGGGGGGGGGCAGGATGGAGGGCAGGATGCGGAGGGAGGGGCTCAGCTAGGTGGGGGGTGCGCAGGAAGGCACGTGGCGGGAGGCACGCGGGACAGGAGCACCCCACACGATACCACTCCGCGCGGCAGGGGTGGGCAAGCCCCAACCCCCCAGGAGCTGAGAGTCGGAGACGGGGCTTTCCGCAGTGAGCCAGGCGGCGGGGGCAGGCGGCACCCCAGAAGCCCCACACCCGCGGAGCTCCGACACCCACCGGCAAAGATGACGAGCCCAAAGCACCAGTCCGTGTTGCGGATCGTGCAGCCCCGGAGCAGCATCTTCTCGTTGTCCAGGGCAAATTTCTCCCCCTTGGTCGTCAGGGTCCCCACAAATCTGTCCAGCTTGTTGTTGGGGGCTTCACACTGGACTTCCCCTAAAGACAAAGAGCACGGGAAGAAGCGTGTGCATGTGGATGCCCTTCTCTCCTTGGCCTCACCTATTGCCACAGCTGCTTCTCCGTGAGAGCCGGTGTCCCTGGCTCAGGTTCGACCAGGGCTGCTCCTCGGGCTGCTACCCCATGGTCCCTTCTTCGAAGGAGTGCAAGGGGATGCACAACAACCCTGCGAGGCAGCATTCAGCGAACAGGCCGGGATTTGCCCGAGGCCAGGAGTGGGCTCCCTAGCTGGGCAGAGGTTTGACGGCAAGCTCCGCCCGTCCTCTGCCAACGCTGGACCTCCTGACGGCACTGCTCCCCTCTGCTCTGTACAGCCAGGCCACCGTGTTTCAGCAGCAAAAGCCCCGGGTCACTTTCGCAAAGCAGCTTGAGGGGTTTTCTTGGGGGGAAATCACCAGCAGCCACTGTTCAAAGTATCTCTCCTCTGGGTGGGCAAAGACCGGCATTTCCTTCTCCAGAATCCCTCCATCAGCCCCGCTGCCTGCAACCAATGTTCCCTCTAAGCTGTGGAGTCTTGCGAGCAAGGGGAAGTCCACTTTGTGAGCTTCTGGCATTAAAGTTGTGAGCGAGCGATTGGGCTCCTGCATAAATTAGTTTGCTCTGGAGCCCTCCTTCCTGAGCTAAGATAAAAAAAAGTGTGAGCCAGAAGCTAAAAAACTGTGAGCTAGCTCACACTCACTCAGCTTAGAGGGAACACTGCTTGCATCCACTCCCTTGCCCGCCCGCCTGCCCACCCCAGAAGCCTGCTTCGGGCATCTCAGCCTGCAGGCGGCCACGCCCCCCTGCCCTGCAAGCCCGCCCCCAGTCGTGGCCAGAGGTGGCTCTTCTCAGTGACCGACGTACCCGCTGCCCTCAGAGGCACGGCCCCCGTGCTGGATGGATGCCCTCGGCGCCAGAGGTGAGAGTCTCCCCCAAAGAGTGGCAGAGTGGAGTGAAGGAAGTGAAGCAGGAGAGAGGCAGGGAGTGCAAAGATCTGTGAAGAGAAAGGGGGAAGGAAGGAAGGTGGCACAGACCAAGAACAGGCTAGACCCCAAGGGGGAGCTCCCACCCCCCCACCCCCCCTCTGCCCTGACCCGATTAGCCGTGAGTGAGGAGGCCATGCGGGTGCCACGGCCCAGTGGAAGAGCCTCTGCTTGGCATGCAG
>NW_015163110.1:819945-821977 GCF_001447785.1 Gekko japonicus | reverse complement strand
GGTCATTGCAAACCCCCCCCCCCAAAAAAAAACAGACTGAACATGCTTGGACTGCATGTTTCATGGCTTTTCCCAACTGACCAAGGGCCATCTAGTCCACCCCCTGCTCAGTGCAGGATCAGCCTAGAGCCTCCCTGACAAGTATCTGCCCAGCCTCTGCTTCAAGACTGCCAGGGAGGGGGAGACTCACCACCTCCCCGGGCAGCTGATTCCACTGCTGCACAACTCTGACTGTAGAAAAAGCTTTCCCTAAGATCCAGCCGGTACCTTCCCGCCCTGAATTTAAACTAGAGGTGGCCAAACTGTGGCTCGGGAGCCGCATGCGGCTCTTCCACACCTTTTGTGTGGCTCCCGGCAGGGCGGCTGGGGAAGCTCAGTATCACTAGCAAACAAGGATCCTTCGACAAATAAATACCATTACCAATATCTGCTTTTACCCCTTTTGGTATTATTTTTGGCAGCCTCATTTAATATTCATAAAATGCAAATTTGCATGTTGTCCAATACGAACGTGTGATATCTGTTCATGTCTTGCGGCTCTCAAACAACTGACATTTATTCTATGTGGCTCTTACGTTAAACAAGTTTGGCCACCCCTGATTTCAACCCATTCTTGTGAGTCCTCTTGTCCTCTGCTGCCCACGGGCACAGTCCCTGCCCTCCTCCGAGTGACGCAGCCCTTCGGATCCTTCACGGGAGCCCTCCCGTCCCCCCCCACCTCCTCTCCTCCTCCAGACGGAAGCTTCCCAAGAAGTCCCCCGGCCTCTCCTTGCAGGGCTTCTCAGTCTCCCCAAAGAAGCAGGAGGAAAGGAGGCCCCTTGAGCGACCGACTGGCTGCCTGGAGGGGGGGGGGATGCAAAGATGGGGGGGAGGCTGGGGGGCAGGGCTCTCGGTCGCTTTTGGGAAGTGCACAGCCGGCCTTCGAGGCCTGAAGCAAGGAGCAGGAAGCCAGGCGGCCCCTCCCGGAACACCGCTTCTGCTCAGCTTCCCAAAACAGCACCGGAAAAGGGAAGTTGCTGTTGCTAGAAAGAGAAAGCCCGTGTGTGTCCCCAGCCACCGGCCCTTGCGGGAAGCCCTTGGCACTCCTCCCATGGTTTATTTTTGGGCACCAGAGAAAAAGTTGCCTCTGGGGAGATGCTTATAAACAGATCATTGTTGTGTCGACAATGAAGCGGGAGAGGGTTGGTTCCCAAGAGAGCCAGCCAGCCCCAGGCCGGAAGGGCAACCCTTGGCAGACACCCAGAGAGCGGTCCCGGGATGTGCCCCTCCCCCTGGCAGCCTCTTGCCACACTCTGGTACGCTTAGGAAGGGAGCCCTGGCTCTCGAAGGCTTCAACTCTGTTGAAGTTGTTGGTCTCTCAAGGGGCTCCTGGACCCAATCGGGAAGGGCGTTTTCTGAAGCATAACCGGGGGGGGGGGACCTTCGGTGAAGCAGGACCTTTGGCCCCCTCCCTCCTCCCTCAGGCAGCAGATCATCAGGGTCCCGTTGCAGGCCCCCCCCTGCCCCCGAGGTGTGGCACAATCCCCGGGCTCCTGGCTGGAGATTTCGCTTGTGCCAGCACAGGGGCAAAGGGATGCCCACCCTACACCTGGCGTGCACTTTGGTCCCAGCACTGGCTGGGCTCCAGGGGGAGGTCCGTGCCTATTGCAGCTGTGATGACACACACACCCGACCCATTGCAGGAAAGGCCTCCTCCGGCGCCACTGCCCTGGCTTGTGATGCCGCACCCACTTTGAGGGCTTCCCTGTCTCACCCCCCCCCCGTGACCCCGGCACAGAGCTTCCAGAGACCCTTCCCCCTCCCGGAGCTTCCCCGGCCACACCTGGGGCCCCCCACGCCCAAATGGCTCTGGCGCTCCGGAGGAGGAGGAGGCTTCCTTGTGGCTGGAGAGACAGGGAGAGAGAGAGCACCACCAGGTGGACAGGTCAGAAGCCAAAGGGCAGAGCAGATGGAGGAAAGGAGGAGGAAGGAAGGCGACAGGGGGCTGCGATATTGGAGCCTCCCCCACCCCACCCCACCCCACCCCACCCCA
>NW_015163110.1:813987-819824 GCF_001447785.1 Gekko japonicus | reverse complement strand
GAAGTGACCTGGCACAGTGCAGCAGGAAGCCACTTGGCCCCGGGAGAGGAGGAGGGGGGAGGCTGCCGGCCGGCCGGCCGGCCTGCCTGGGGCACTCACCATCAAAGCCGCCGAGGGTCTGGAGGTCCTCTCCCATCTCTGCCGTGACCGTCAGGGCCTGCCTCACCTTCAGGTTCGTCTCCCTGGGAGGACAGACGGGAGGGAGGAGACGGACAGCCGTGCGCGTCAGGAGGGGACGGCGGCTCTGCCCTCGCTTTCTCCCCCCCCCCTTCAGCACGGGCACCCTGGGGCAAGACCGGGGCACCTCTCCCAGGCCAGTCCCCACCCCCCACCCCCCCGGCCCTGAGCCCTCTGGGACCACCATGGCACCCGAAGGGACTGCAGGACTCCCAACTCCAGGTCGGGAGATCCCAGGAGACGGGGGGGGGGGCTGAGGGGCAGGAGGGTCCTCGGCAGGCAGGAGGGCCACAGAGCCCACCCTCCTCCTCCAGGGGAGCCGTTTTCTCCTAGAGATCCGCTGTGCTCCCAGGAAATCCCCAAGGCCCACCTGGAGACTGAGAGCCCTAAGAGGGCCCAGCGGGGGGCCCAGCGGGGGCCTTCCTCCCGCCCCAGAGGTCAGCCAGCGAGGGGGGCCTGCTCCACGTAGGACACCCTCCGTGCCCACCCCAACACTGTGGGGAGACCAAGGCTCCCTCTAGGCTGCGGAGTCTCCAGAGCAGAAATTCTCCTTTGTGAGCGACTGGCGCTAAAGTTGTGAGCAAGCCATTTGGCTGCTGCATGAATTAAGTTTGCTCTGGAGCCACATCCTTCCTGAGCTGAGACAAAAACGTGTGAGCCGGAGGCTAAAAAAACTGTGAGCCAGCTCACACTCACTCAGCTTAGAGGGAACACTGTGGGGAGACCCTTTCCTTTGGAGGCCCGGGGGGCTTTCTCGCTGACGGGGAGGCACTCTTCTCCTGACAGGCTTGGGGTGGCCTTCCCTTCTGTTCTCTGATGTGAAGGTATTTCCTGGCTTGCATCTTGCTGAAAGTGATTTTTTTCCTCAATGGTTCATTTATACCGTTTTCACAGCTTCGAGCTTTTTAAGTAGAACAGTGACCTGGAAAGTATTATGTCTCAGCTGCCCACGCAGAGGATACCCGGGCTGGACTCCGGCAGTGCTGTGCACATGGTGGTGGTGGAGCAAGGCAGGGACTGGCCCGAGCCTCCATGTTCAGGCAGGCTTGCTCATGCTTTTCAGGCAGGCTTGCTCATGCTTTTGAGAACGCGCCCACAGAGGCGTGCCCCCTGCTTGTGTGGAAGCTTGCTTGGTTGCCGGTCCCGGGTTCAGAGGCCTTTGAGCTGTCTCACTGTCTTACAGCTTTTAAATTCCTGGTGCGTCTTACGGGCAATGGCGGCTTTTATGGCTTTATGCCGTCAGTTCTGTTTTATTAGACTGTATTGTTCTTATTGAGTCCTCCTGCAGACACCTTGGCTCCGTGCCCATATAAACACAGGACAGCACTGTTGCAAACCAACCAACCAATATACCCTCTCCTTCCTATAAGGACCCTGCCCGTCTGACTTCCTCAGGCAAATCAGCCAGGAGATTATGTTATAGCATTTTCCCAATTATAGCACTGGAAAAAGTGCAGAAAGGGGCAACCAATGAGGAAAGGTTAAAGCGCTTGGGGCTCTTTAGCTTGGAGAAACGACGGCTGAGGGGTGGCGTGATCGAGGTTGACAAGATGATGCCTGGGATAGAACAGGCAGAGAAAGAAGTACTTTTCTCCCTTTCTCACAATACAAGAACTCGTGGGCACTCAATGAAATTGCTGAGCAGTCGAGATAGAACGGATAAAAGGAAGTCCTTCTTCACCCAAAGAGTGATGAACACACGGAATTCACTGCCACAGGAGGTGGCGGCGGCTAAAAGCATGGACGGCTTCAAGAGGGAACAGGATAAACATATGGAGCAGAGGCCCATCAGTGGCTCTTAGCCACAAGGTATAGGTAGGAACTCTCAGTCTGGGGCAAGTGATGCTCTGTATTCTTGGTGTTTGGGGGTGGGGCAACAGTGGGAGGGCTTCTAGTGTCCTGGCACCACTGCCGGTATTTTTGGCCACTGTGTGACACAGAGTGTTGGGCTGGACGGGCCATTGGCCTGATCCAACACTGACTTCTCCGATTTTCTTATGAGAGACAGCCCCTGGGCTTGTTCTGGGCCTCTCAGGGAAGGGCAGGCTGCATTTATATTTATTTGTTTTTCTAATTTATACCCCGCCCTCCCAGCCGAAGCTGTAGAAAAACTTCAGCAGCACCCATCAGTGGGCAAGAGCTTCCCTGCACACTTACCAAGCGGTGGGCTTGGGCGGCTGTGCCAAGGAAAAGCCATAGGGTGGCATGCGAGAGCCTCCCCCACAGATCAGGGATCCGAGCTCTCTCCTGCCTGCTCCGGGGGCTTGTCCAACCACTACTTTATCTTCAGTGGTTTCTCTTCAGATCGTTTTCTTCAGTGTGATCCCGAGTGGAGTCTTCTCCCATGGAGGGTAGGGGGTGGGGAGGTCGTCAGAAGGGACAAGGCGGCCACGTGAGGTCCAAGCTGCATGCCGGCCTGGTAGGTGAGCCGATCGGTCCAAACTCAGGCCGGGATCAAAAAACCAAAGGTACAGATATAGAATGGGAGGGACTTGGCTTGACAGCAGCACACGGGAAAGGGATCTCGGAGTTCTGGTAGCTAAACAGGAGCCTGCAGTGCGATGTGACTGCAAAGAAAGCGAAGGCAATCTTAGGATGCATTCACAGAAGCATCGTGTCCAGATCACGGGAGGTGGTCGTTCCGCTCTGTTCTGCTATGGTCAGGCCTCACCTGGAGTCCTGTGTCCAGTTTTGGGCACCACATTTGAGGAAGGATGTCGACAAGGTCAAGCGTGTCCAGAAGAGGGCAACCAGGATGGTGAGAGGGTTGGAATCCAAGTCTTAGGAGGAAAGGCTGAAAGAGATGGGTATGTTTAGCCTGGGAAAGAGGCGGCTTAGAGGGGACATGATTGCAGTCTTCAAGTATCTGAAGGACTGTCATGTAGAAGATGGAGAAGATCTATTCCCTCTTGCTCCGGATTGCAAGACTAGATCTAACGGGTGGAAACTACAAGGGAGTCGATACCGTCTAAACATCAGGAGAAACATCCTGACTGTAAGAGTGGCTGAGCAGTGGAACAGACTGCCTCGGGAGGTGGTGGATGCTCCTTCGCTGGACACTTTCAAGCGGAGGCTGGACGACCATCTTTTGGGTGTGTTGTAGGGCTCTCTTTCGGCTGTGCTCCTACAGAGCGCAAGGGGGTTGGACAAGATGACCTGCAAAGTCCCTTCCAACTCTAACATTCTAATAGATGGAAATTACAAGGGAGTTGATACCGTCTAAGTATCAGGAGAAACATCCTGACTGTAAGAGTGGCTGAGCAGTGGAACAGACTGCCTGGGGAGGTGGTGGATGCTCCTTCGCTGGACGTTTTCAAGCGGAGGCTGGATGACCCTCTTTCGGGTATACTGTAGGGCTCTCTTTCGGCTGTGCTCCTGCAGAGTGCAGGGGGTTGGACTAGATGACCTGCAAGGTCCCTTCCAACTCTAACATGCTATGATTCTATGAAACAAGGCTGGGGGGAGGCAGGAGGTGAAGTGGCTTCAAGAATCCGGGGGAGGGGGGGCTCAGAGGAGCCGACTTTGGGGCCTAGAGAGGATCTCTCTGAGGAGCTGAAGGCCTCAAGCGAGAAAGAGATTAAACGGTCGAGGAAGAGCCAAGACACCGACACCACCCCGAGCTCCTACTGTGGGAGGAGTCAAAGCTGCCCCACCCCCTGCTGGAGCTTGGGGCCCTGCAGCTAAATCTGTTCCCATCTGGCCACGGAAGCCGGTGGTTGTCATTGGTCACCCCAAACCTCAGGCGACACTGGCTCTGGCTCGTGCACGGGGTAAGGAGAGTGGTTATGGAGGGAGATTCTCCTTGGGGGCACCCAACGAAGTTGATGGGCAGCAGATGCAGGATGGACAGAAGGAAATTCCTCTCCGCTGGGTGCTGGACTAGACGGACCCCTCCCTGGCCTGGCCTGATCCAGCAGGGCTCTTCTCATGTTCTTATCAGCGATTAAAATGTGAAATTTGCTGCCAGAGGATGCAGTGATGGCCACAGGCACAGACAGCTTCAGAAGAGGATTAGTCAGTATCATGGAGGAGAGGTCTAACAGTGGCTGCTAGTCATGCTAAAGGGAATCTGGTGACTAAAGGGAACCTCCACATTCAGAGGCAGTCAATCTCTGACTCCCAGTGGGGAAGGCCTCGGCCACTGAGCCCTGTTGCTGGACCTCCGGAGGAACTGGTCGGCCCCTGTGTGAGGCAGGAGGCTGGACTAGATGGACCCACCCTGGTCTGACCCAGCAGGGCTCCCCTGAGGTTCTTCTCAGGGGAAGGCCTCGGCCTGCATGCGCCCTGTTTGTTGGCCTTTCAGAGGAACTGGCTGGCCCCTGTGTGAGGCTGGACTAGAAGGACCCTCCCTGGTCTGATCCAGCAGGGCTCTGTTCTTATGAAGGCCTTGGCCTCTCTGCCCTGTTCCTGGCCCTCCCGAGGAACTGGTTGGCCCCTGTGTGAGGCAGGATGTGCTGGATCAGGTGGCCCCTCAGTGGTTTCGCATGAGGATCCAGGGCTCTCCTGATATTCTTGCAGCCAGGCAGACCACCGGCCGCTGTACCAGGACTCCAATCGGGAGTGGCTTCCCAGGGTCTCCGTCGCAGCCCCGTCACCTGTGGCCAGATATGCTTCCCAGATCGCCTAGCCCGGTGGTAGGCAAACTACGGCTCTAGAGCCACATGCGGCTCTTTGGCCCCTTGAGTGTGGCTCTTCCGCTGTAGGCGCGGACGGCCTATTCCCTCCATTGTTCTCTATGGTGGGAAAAAAGTAACTTTGCTCTGGAGCCAAAAAAGTAACTTTTTTCCCCACCATAGAGAACAATGGAGGGGATGGGGCAACCTATTTGGAGGCCTGTAGAATTGGACCCCCTGGTTTACTGTTCCTGAAACATGGTGGGTATCTTGGGGAGAGGCTCCAGCAGCTACCCTGCGATTCTGGAGCCTCTCCCTCAAACCCCCTCCCCTCCAGCCCCCAGAATACACCCTATGTTTTTGCCATTGACTTCAATGGCCCATAGGATATAATGGGGCCGAACTGCGGGAAGCCCCAGCAGCCCAAAGGCCGGAGCACCTGGAGCAGTCTTGGGAGGCGGATTGGCAAAAAGCAAAACCAAAAGCGCAGGAACTCGAGAGAACTCCAGGAATGAAGCCGGTTCCTATTCCACAGCCCAAAATGCGACCCACGAACCCTGAGCTTGCTTTTTCTCATTTGCGAGTCTGGCCTCCGCACTCCTTTAACGAGGCAGCCCTGAAGCTTGGGGCGGCGGGTGTTTCTTTGCACGCAGCTTGTGCAGCTGGCTGAGTGCCTCTTCTGCTTGCCCACCTCTCGCCTCTGCAACTCATCTTCTGCCAGGCATGCCCAGCTCGCCCAGGCTTCTTGCCTCCTGCTGCCTTGGCCCTGTGGTGCACAGGTGAGTCCCCAAAGTTTGACTCTTCCTCTACAAGTCTCTGGCGCTGGAGGTATTCACCTCCTTCCCTCCTGCCTGCTATGGCTGCATAATTGTGAGAGATTTCTTAACATAGTGTTTCTGCCAGGGAAGCTGGGGACCCTGCCCATAAGTCTCCATTTCATCCTCACAACAACCCTGTGGGGTAGGTTAGGTAGAGAAGGGGAGATTTGGCCCGGGGTCACTCAGCCAGCAGAGTGAGAATACAAACCTGGGTCTCCCCACATCAATC
>NW_015163110.1:782053-813725 GCF_001447785.1 Gekko japonicus | reverse complement strand
GCGTGCTTGAAACAGTTGAGCTGGGTAGGAAGGATGACTGTTGCGGGCCTCTGAAAACTGCCCCCCCCCGCCCAATTAACTTGTGAAAGCCACTGCCACAAGATGTGGGTGGGAAGGTTTTTTTGGGGGGAACCCGTAGAGATGAAATATATTGTGAACTTAATCAAGCTTGTGTTCAGGGACACTGAACCTCTTAATATTAAATGCTGTTGAGAGAATGGGGGAGGGCAAACAGCTCTTTGAGCTTCCAGAGGCCTCTGGAAGGCTGCAGTTGGGAACAGAATGCTAGCTGCTAGCTAAGAACCTTGAATCTGGTCCAGCGAGGCCATACATATTGATGCTCTCTAGAGTGTGCCTAAAATTAAAAACAACATACAAACCTGACTTGCCCAAACTTTCCAAGGAGATGCAAGGCCATTGTTCACATTAGTGTTTGTCAGTCATTGTCATGATTTAATTTTATGGATACTTTGGACATATAGAGAGGATGAACGAAAGGAGACTAAACAAGTATACAAGACGAGTGTGGACGGGAGAGTTGAAAGGGGTCGACCTCAGCGAACGTACCTCAATCAGACTGAGGACATTTTTAGCAAAGGCCAGTTTAGGAGTACCCTAATTAAGTTAATAACAATGTACCTACCTATATAGTTTAAGTTTAAAAAATTTGGCTCTCAAAATAAATTTCAATCATTGTACTGTTGATATTTGGCTCTCTTGACTAATGAGTTTGCCCACCACTGGCCTAGCCCCTGATTTCTGGGCCTGCCCAGCGGTTCTCGCCATGGCAAAGGCAGTGCAGACTCACCCATCCAGTTCAGCCGTCTCGATGTAGATCAGGCTGTGGGGCTCGCTGCTGGACAGCAAGAGCAAGTCGGCCTGCGAGGACGGGGAGAGCGGCGAGAGTCAGGCCGAGGGAGGTGGCTCCTTCCCCACATGCCCCTCCCCCTCCCTCGTTTCTGCCCACAGGTGAGGTGGAGGGCAGGCAGGTGGGGCTGCGCATCCAGGTGTGCTTCCGCTTTGGCTACGCCCATGCCGGAGGCACACACGCTTCCCTCACTGGATCAGGGCGCACATTGTTACATGAACTATACAATTATTACCATAAATTACAAGCAGAAGAAGTCAATAATCTGATGTGGAGCCGGTAAGCGATTTACCAATGGCTCTGGAGGCATCTTCTTCCACACGCAGAAGCAAGAGGCTCAAGCACCCATGGTGGCTGGACCTGCCTTCTCACCCCCTCCCCCTGGGCCCCAATAGCCGGTTCGCCAGTGGGCTGCTGGGCTGCTTGTGCCCGTTGGGTGGGACCAGGAGGCTCCTCTCCATCCCCCAGCACTGCAGGGACGCAGGAGGGGAGAGAAGCTGTTGTCCTCGGTTGTCCCCGCAAGGGTGGAGCTCCATAGGAAGTCTGGAAAGCGGCTTCTGTTTGGCAGCCGTTGGAAACCTGGAGGCCCAGCCCCACAGGCGCGGGGTCGGCTCACCCACCTCTGTCTCCTCAGACCGGCAGGGGCTCCCCAGGGTCTTGGGCCTTTTGCACCCCCTCCCACCTGGTCCTTCTAACCAGACTTTCCGCACACAAAGCAGAGGCCATTGGCAAAGCCTCTGCAAAGGAGGAAGCTTCCGTGCACTCCCTGTGCATTCTCCCGTCTCCCCTCCCGTCTTTTGGGCAGGCTCTCAGCACAGCCCAAAGTTCAGATCTCCCCGGCTGGGACTACAGAAGGCCTGGCAGACAGACTGCTATAACGGCATGGTGCTGCCACAACTCCAAATGGCTGCTGTGGATTCCCCCCCCAAAAAACCTAACCAGCCCACCCCACCCCCGTGCCGTGGGCCACTGCAAGCGACAGGGAGGCAGGGCGGGGGGGAATGTGTGGAAATCTGCCATATGCAATATGGAAGTCCTTCTGCACCCAAAGAGTGATGAACACATGGAACTCACTGCCATAGGAGGTGGTGGCAGCTACAAGCATGGACGGCTTCAAGAGGGAATTGGATAAGCAAATGGCGCAGAGGCCATCAGTGGCCCCTATTAGCCACAAGGTATAGATAGGAACTCTCGGGCTGGGGCAAGGGATGCTCTGTCTTCTTGGTGCTTGGGGGGGGGTCAACAGTGGGAGGGCTCCTAGTGTCCTGTGGCCCCACTGCTGGACCTCCTGATGGCACCTGGTATTTCTGGCCACTGTGTGACACAGAGTGTTGGACTGGATGAGCCACTGGCCTGACCCAACATTTGGCTTCTCTGATGTTCTTATGTTCATGCCTACAGCTGCCCAAGGAAAGACACCCACAATCCACCACCCCCACCCCCACGGGAAACCCCTCTGCCCCCCCCGGTTCCGCCCCTCCAGCAGCAGCTCCCCCCCCCCCGAGCTCGGCCTCTTGCTCACCGTCACAAAGTTGTTTTTCTCCAGCTTGATGACGTCCCCCACCTCCACATTCCGCCAGCACTCGGCCTTCAGCCTGGAAGAGGGAAACCACACCGGCAAAAGGCCCAGTGAGGGGGGAGAGGGAGGCCGGGGGGGGTCCCCCCCTGACCTCCCAAACACCCTTGCAAGAGGAAGCCTGGGCTACGCCCCCCCCCCGATCCTTATCCTCTGTTTGGGCAACACACAACCGGGTTTTACAAAAAGAAACACCCCCCGCGCACATCTGCAGGATTCCGATGATGTCGTTGTTGATGATGCCTTGATTTGGATGTCAGAGAAAGGTGGGTCTAACTCGAAACGCAAGCTTTATTTTTTTGGGGGGGATCGTTAGCCATGGGGTGAGCACAGCTCTGTCACAGTGGGGACCAAAGGGGGTGGGCAACCATCTTCTTCCTTCTGTTGGACCCAGGTTCGAAACCCCACTACAAAAGCTGGCTGGGCGACGCTGGGCAGTCACGCACTCTCTCAGCCCGATCTGCCTCACAGGGTTGTTGTGGGGATACGATGGAGGAGAGGGGAAGGCTGGAAGCCACTTGGGGGGTCCCCATTGCAGAGAAAGTGAATGAAGCAGCCCCACAACCGACAGGTGGGAGTCCGTGCCCCAGACCCTCGGGTTGCTGGACCCCCAGGAGGAGTCCAGCCGGGCCTCACCTGCCGTTGAGCAGCACCTGGACAGGGCGGTTGTTGACCTGCTTGTCGCTTTGGTGTCGATTCTGGAAAACACGGAGACAGACGCAAACTGGGGTGAGGCGCTCGGGCCGGACCCTCCCACTTCTTCCCCAGGGTGGAACGTCCCATGGATCTAGGGTTGCCAACCTCCAGGTGGGATCTAGCGCTCTCCCACACTTACAGCAGAGATCCGTTCCTCTGGCGGAAACGGCTGCTTTGGAGGACGGGTGCTGGGGCACAAGACCCTCCGGGGGCTCCCTTCCCTTCCCTCCCCAAACCCCGCCCCCCTCCTCAGGCTCCACCCTGAAACCCCCAGGGATTCCCCAGACCAGAGTTGGCAACCAAATGCACACAATGCCTGCCGCCGGCATCTGCTCGACCTGGGAATCCTGTCCCTGGCTGGCTCGAAGGTACCAGGCGGAGACGGGGAGGACTCCGCTGGCCCCTCGCAGAGGGCCAAGGCAGCAGTCCTGGGGGAGGCCTTCTCCTCGGCCTGCCTGGAGGGACACCCCGCCCCCGCCACCACACAAACACACACACACACACACACAAGTTCCCCAAAAGGCCTGGGAGCAGGGTTTGAGCGGGCTACCCGAGACAGTGTGAGCAGTCAGTGTGGTGCGGTGGCAAAAAAGGCAAATCCAGCTGTGGAGTCTTGTGAGCTCCAGGCATTAAAGTTGCGAGCAAGTGATTTGGCTACTGCATAAATTTGTTTGCTCTGGAGCAGTGATCCCTCTAAGCTGTGGAGTCTTGTGAACAAAAATCCTACTTTGTAAGCTGCTGGCATTAAAGTTGTGAGTGAGCGATTTGGCTACTGCATAAATTAGTTTGCTCTGGAGCCCTCCTTCCTGAGCGAAGACAAAAATGTTTGAGCCAGAGGCTAAAAAACTGTGAGCCAACTCACACTAACTCAGTTTAGAGGGAACACTGGTCTTGGGTTGTATGTAAAATTCGATTTTAATGTATTGTATAGATTGTTTTAGAGGTATTGTTTGCTGGTTTTATTGTTGTAAGCCGCCCTGAGCCGCTTTGGCGGGAGGGCGGGATAAAAATAAAATAAAATAAATTAAATATATAAATAAATAAAAAGGCCATAGCATCGAAATCGCAGGAGGTCCCTCTGTATACTGCCTTGGTCAGGCCGCACCTTTTGGGTATGTTGTACGGCTATCTTTCGGCTATGCTCCTGCAGAGTGCAAGGGGTTGGACTAGATGACCTGCAAGATCCCTTCCAACTCTACATTCTGTGATTCTACTGCATGCAGTTCTGGGGGCCTCACTTCCACAAAAAGGATGTGGACAAAATCAAAAGAGTGCAGGAGAGAGCGATGAGGATGATCAGGAGTCTGGAGACTGAGCCCTATGAGGAAAGGCTAAGGGCCCTGGGAATGTTTAGTTTGGAGAAGAGGAGACTGAGGGGGGACAGGATTGCTCTCTTTAGATATTTGAAAGGCTGTCATGTGGAGGAGGAGGGCAAGGAGCTGTTCCAGTTGGCAGCAGAGGACAGGACCCGAAGCAACGGGTTGAAATGACATGCAGAAAGGTATCGGCTGGATATTAGGAAGAACTTTTTCACGGTCAGAGTGGTTCAAAGGTGGGATCAGCTGCCTGGGGAGGTGGTTTTAGCTCCCCTTCAGTGGCAGCCTTCAAGAAGAGGCTGGGCGAATATTTGTCAGAGATGCTGTAGGCTGGTCCTGCATCGGGCGGCAGGGGGTTGGACTAGATGGTCTCTATGGGCCCTTCCAACTCTCTATGATTCTACGGCCCCTTTGGCTCATGTCTGTCTGCAAGGCCTACGGAGACCCACAGCATCCTGCAGAAGGGGCTTCCCAGGTCACCTCAGAGTGCGGTTAGCGGGCAAGCCCTCTTCCCACCATGGCCCACTGAGCTACTGCAAACTGGCCACTCCCTCCCCTCGGGCGAGGCTGGATTTGGCGTTCGCAGCACCCCGCTAGCTTGCAGTCAACCTCACGGCACCCGGCCTCTGAAGGCCGCTGCTGCGTGGAGGCCCCCACCTCTCCTGGTCTGCTGCTCCCCCCCCCCCCCCCCCCGGGGCCTCCCTCTCCCCTCCCCAGTTCTGAGCCATTGTGACCGGAGGAAGCTTCCCTGATGGGACCTTTCTCCCTGGGGCAGCTCTTCCACTGGCTGCCTGGTGACCGGTTTTCCCAGTGGGCACGGGTGTTTTGGTCAGTTGCTGTGCAGCCAGTCCCCTGGCCAGGACCAGGACCAGGGCAGCAGCAGCAGAGACGGCCAACCTGCCACCCCCTTCGGGCTGCCCCTCCCAGGCCCGCTGGGCTCAGAGGCTGGGCTGTCAGTCGCCAGCTGAGAAAGGGAAACGTTTCCTTCCGGGACCGGGTGGCTTACAAAGTCGTCGATGGCGTCCTTCGCGGCAGACACGGCCAGCACCAAGACCAAGGGGACCACCGTGGTGAACCAGGAGAGGGAGGAGATCTGCGGGATCAGCTGCAGGAGCAGAAGCGGGGGGGGGGGGGGGGGAGAGGCAGTCAACATGGCTTCCGGGCGCATCGGCACGTGCATCGCAATGGGCTCGCCCTGCCCACCCTCCACCCCCGCCCCGGCGGGTTCAACTGCAGTATTGCCTGCAAGGAGTCAAAGCTGACCACACTCTACTACTACTGCTCCCGATGACTGGCCACTTGCTCCTCTGATTCCTCCCCAGTGCTTTTTTTTGGGGGGGGGTCACTCAAGCACAGGCCATCCGCGACAGCGCCCCGAGGGCCACACAACCCCCTCTGCACCCCGTCTGGCTCTCTTCTCCTTTGCTGGCCACGGCCAGCGTCTCCAGTGCAAGCCCTACCCCACCCCCTTCACGAGGAGCGCAGGGGGGCCGTCTGGACACAGGCACCACCACCAGGCCAGCAGCGGGGGCTGAAGCGAAGGGTCTGCAGGGGAGGAGCCTCCTGGGCCCAATGCACCCACGCCCACCTTCACCCCACGAGAGAAACCCACGCCACAGCAAGAATGCCGTGTGGGGAAACCCCTTCCCTGAAGCTGTACAGGGTAAGCGGTGGGGGTGGGGAAACCCCACAAGCAGATCATAGAATCATAGAATGTGAGAGTGGGAAGGGACCTTGCAGGTCATCCAGTCCAGCCCCCTGCACTCTGCAGGAGCACAGCCGAAAGAGGGCCCTACAACATACCCGATTACCCGAAAGAGGGTCGTCCAGCCGCTTGAAGACGTCCAGCGAAGGAGCCTCCGCCCCCTCCCGAGGCAGACTGTTCCACTGCTCAACCACCCTTACAGTTAGGAAGTTTCTCCTGATATTTAGCCGGTAACGACTCCCTTGTAATTTCCACCCATTCAATCTAGTCTTGCAATCCGAAGCAAGAGAGACTAGATCCGCTCCATCTTCTACAGGGCAGCCCTTCAGATACTTGAAGACTGCAATCGTGTCCCCTCTAAGCCTTCTCTTTCCCAGGCTAAACAGACCCAACTCTCTCAGCCTTTCCTCATAAGACTTGGATCCAAACCCTCTCAGGGGACACCAAGCCCTACAAGGAAAGGCTGAGGGACTTGGGAATGTTCAGACTGGAGAAGAGGAGGTTGAGGGGGGACGTGATTGCTCTCTTTGATTATCTGAAGGGCGGTCACTTAAGAGGAGGGCAGGGAACTGTTCCTGTTGGCAGCAATCATGGGTTTAAATTCAGGGCGGGAAGGTACCGGCTGTATCTTAAGGTAAAGGTAAAGGTTCCCTTGCTGGAAAGCCAGTCGAGTCCGACTCTAGGGTTGTGGTGCTCATCTCCGTTTCCAAGCCGAAGAGCCAGCGCTGTCCGAAGATGTTTCCATGGTCATGTGGCCGGCATGACTAAACACCAAGGTGCACGTAACGCTGTTACCTTCCCACCAAAGTGGTACCTATTATCTACTTGCAATTTCTTGCTTTCGAACTGCTAGGTTGGCAGGAGCTGGAACTAGAGACGGGAGCTCACTCTGTCATGCGGCACACTCGGGTCTCGAACTGCGGAACTACTGACCTTCCACAGCCTGCAGGTCAGCATCTTAACCACTTGAGCCACCGCAGCTCCATGGCTGTATCTTAGGGAAAGCTTTTTCTACAGGCAGAGTTGTGCCACAGTGGAATGGGCGGCCTGGGGAGGTGGTGAGCCTCCCCCTCCCTGGCAGTCTTCAAGCAGCGTCTGGACAAACCCTGGTCAGGGATGCTCTAGGGGGCTGGTCCTGCACTGAGCAGACTAGGTGGCCTGTGTGGCTCCCTCCCGACTCTGTGATTCTATGATTCTGTGTCCCGAGGACCTTTTCTGCTCCCGTACCCACATGCACTGCTGCAGATTCAGGGCGCCATGAGACTACCACCAGCCACAAAACTGCTCTTTCAAAACAGAACCCCCTCCTGACCCCTTGGGCCGACCTCAGGACCCTCTCACAGTTGGGTAAGGAAAGGCGTTTCCTCTACCTGTAAAATGAGAAGGAAGAGGAAGTAGGCGTTGGCAATCCTCTGGAACTGCTCAAAGAGGTTGAGAGGCAGGAAGGTGAACAAGTTGTACTTGGCGGTCTTGATGGAGTTTCTCTGGGGAAAGACAAAGGAGCAAACAATGCAGAGGCTGAGATCAGAAGGGAAATGGCCTTGAGTCAGCCCGTTTCCCACCACTTGCCTGGCACTGGCGGCCCTGCCTGGCTGTGTGGCTGCCGGCGAGGGCTCTGCCGCGGCTCCTGCACCGCAAGATCAGCACCCGAACCAAAGGCTTATGGCCCAGCAAGTCTAACGCAAAGGGAGGAAGGGGCATTTGCTAACAATGCAGGGTGACGTTTCCTTCAAGGCCTACATGATTAGGGATGGGCACGAACCGAACCACAAGGCAAAATCTGTCACAAATTTTGCCCTGTTCCTAGTTCGCGAACCAAAGTTCACGACAGGTTTACCGTCAAAAACTCCAGCAAACTTTTAAAGTAGTTAGTGGGTAGAGCAGAAAGCAGAGGGTTAAAGGGACTCCGAATCCCTTTAAACCCCTGTTTTCTATTCCCCATGGAAGCTGCAAAAAGCCACTCCTGGCCACTCACCTGTTATTCAGGCTTTCTTGTACACTCCCTTTAAACTTTAAAGGGACAGCACAAGCCGCCCTGAACCTCCGGGGAGGGCGGGGTATAAATATAAATAATAAATAAATAAATAAATAAAATAAGACAGCCTGAAACAGCTGAGCAGCGAGGAGTAGGCTGATCCCTTGTCGCCAGCTGTTTTTCGGGCTCTCTGCAAACCCTGTTTAAAGGGACAGCGGTTTGTGGGGCCACGAAGCACAAACTGACACGAACCATATACATGCCCATCCCTATACATGATCCTGCAAAAGAAGGGGGGGGAGTGGCACTGAGCAGGACAGAAAATGAATAGTTGGCTTTCATACCCTGCTCTTCTCTGCCCTGAGGAATCTCAAAGCCGCTTACCATCGCCTTTCTCTTCCTCTCCCCCCAACAGACGCCCCGTGAAATAAGTGGGGTTGAGAGAGTTCTGAGCGAACTGTGACTGGCCCAAGGCCACCCAGCAGGCTTCACGGTGAGGAGGAGTGGGGAATCAAACCCGATTCTCCAGATCAGAGTCCGCCACTCATCACCACCACACCACGCAACCCTGAGTCGGCAGCCCCAGCAGTGTGCGAAGGACTTTCACGTCTGGAGGAGAGAGCTTTGTGATGCCGCAGGGAGTCCAAAGCAGCACACATGATCCAGGGATGGCTGCTAAACGGCCACCCAACAGGGGCCAGCCCAAGTCGGCCCCTGCTTGCCGTGCCCACAGGCTCCATTCCCACCCCTGTCGTGGTGAGGGGCTCTGAGGCCCCCAGCAGAGGCTTCCTTTGGGCCTGGCAGCTCTGCAGCAGGTAGAACCACCCAGCGTCCTTTCCAGGGCTGTGGGAAGCAGGCAGGCTGCAACCTTCGGCGTCCCCGGCTAGGCCAAGCCTCTCTCTCTCTCTCTCTCAGGCACCTTCTGCAGGCCGTGCCTCAGCAGCAGGATCCCAGAGGGCTGCTGCCCCAGCAAGGGGGAACTCTGCGGCAGCAGGGCCAGAAGCAGGCCCATAGCCAGGGTTTTTTCATTTGGGGGGGGCCTTTCAAAAAGTCGGGGGGGGGCACGGAAATCCACACACGGCCTCCACTTCTCCAAGCCGAGTCCAGACATGTGCAGCCTCCCCCCACTCCTCTCCAAAAGTTGTGGGGCCTTGGGAAGAAGTCAGGGGGCCGGGCCCTGGGGGCCCCCACTGTGGCTACAGGCCTGGCCAGAAGGCACAGAACTGATGCACCAGAATCACCCGTGGGAAGCGGAATCCAAAACCTCTGATATGGCCTCCCGGCTGGCCACTCTTGAGCGCCGGTGCCATTCAGTGGGCTCAGCGCCAAGGATGTGCGCTACTTACTGCCCCCTCCCATGACCACTGGGAGCTCTGGGCCCCTGAGCAATCTCTCGGCGCACAACCAAATCTCTGCAGGATGTTCAGACGGTGAAGCCGCAGAGGCAGAAGCCACATCACTGGAGCACTGCCTGATCACAGATTAGATGACAGGCGTGGGTGGGCAGCCCCCCACAGCAGAGAACAGCCAGGTCGATTCCAAGAAAGCAGGATGCAAACCAACCTACGGGCGGCTGCTTCCCGGAAGGGGCCGGGCTCGGCACAGCACCCTCTTCACTGCAGGGCTGGAGCCAAGGGGCCCATGCCCGCCCAGACCGACAACCTCACCCCTCCTGGTCGGCTGAGAGCGGGCCAGCCGACTGGGCCCAAACCGGCCCGCTCCAAAGGGCTCCCAGCCTCCGCTCTCTCCACCCAGCCAACCCAACGGCTGAGGTGGGGCTTCAGAAGAGGACGCCCAGAGCGCGTGTGGGGCTCTGGACACAACAGCTGAGGAGCACTCTCCCTCCCCCCCGCCTCTCCCCGCCACCGCCCAGCACCTCACCAAGTTTGGGGTTTGTTTGACATTCCTTGTCAACAGTTTCTTTGCCAACTTCCAGGAGTCCAGAGCAGGCCAGAGTCACTGAAAGAATTCCAGCCCAGACCAAGGGAATCCGCCCCCCACCCCCCGCAAGGGCAGTCAGACTTCCCTGCCGCAGCAAGCCCCTCGCTCCGCTGTACTCACAGCATATTCGAACTGCAGGTTGAAGAGCCGGTTGTTTGCGCGCAGGTGCCTTTCTTCCTCTGCAGAGAAGAGAGAACGAGTCAGACGAGAGGAGGCGGAGGGGCAAGCCGGGCACACCGTAGTACCCACCTTGGCCGAGGCGGGCGAGACGCCAGGAGGAGGAAGCAGAGGGGGCCCTGGCTGCACCAGCCCTCTCTCAAGGGCACCACGAAGCAGCCCCTGGCAGCCAGGAGCAGCCCAGGTCTGCGGGAAGGCCGGAGGCGCTCCTAGGACGCATCCAGCACTGTCCTTCTGACTGCACGGCATGTCGGTGGGGCAGAGAGCTGCTACATGAACTCCTGCCCTCATCTCTCCAGGTTTAACGCAGCCTCAGGGCGCTCTCTCTCTCTCTCTCTCCTGGCCCTGCGGCGCCTCCCAGACTCCCTCCCCTAACAGTCCTCTGGGCATCACAGCAACCCAACCTCGACCCAATCTTTTTGTCAAAAGGGAAGGGGGGGGGGGGGGGGAGGATAGGGAAATTAATCGGGGGAAAGAGGACTCCCCCCCCATTTTCCCCAGAGGACTTCATTCCATTTTTTTCTGATTAAAAAACTGGAGAACTGGAAGAAAAGAAACTTTCTTTAAATCTCTTCTCTTTTCGAATGAGTGAAATGCTTCTTACGGCAAGGTTTTCCGCATTCAAAGTGTACGGCATCTGAAAGTCGTGGGACCTTCAGTTTTTCCAACGGAAGGACCGGGAAATTTTGTTGAGCACTGTGTGTGTGTGTGTGTGGGGACTCCTATCAAGTATTTTGTCTTGAGTAGAGCACTTTACTCACTCTAGACATGCAGGATGAAAATGTCCGAGGAATTTGGGGCAACACTAAAAAAAACCCTATGATCTTTTTTCCCTTTCAAATGAGTTAAAATAAAACACAACATTTTACTCAAAACGTGTCATATGAAAACTTTTATGTAAGACAATTTGCAGCACTAGACAATCCTTTTTAAAAAAAATTTTATTAAAAATACCTTTATTACAATAAACACAGTATCACACTCTTTAAGAACATAAGAGAAGCCAATGTTGGATCAGGCCAGTGGCCCATCCAGTCCCACACTCTGTGTCACACAGTGGCCAGAAATACCAGGTGCCATCAGGAGGTCCAGCAGTGGGGCCAGGCCACTAGGAGCCCTCCCACTGTTGTCCCCCCCCCCCGCAAGCACCAAGAATACAGAGCATCCCTTGCCCCAGGCCGAGAGTGTACCTTGTGGCTAATAGCCACCGAGGGACCTCTGCTCCATATGCTTATCTAATTCCCTCTTGAAGCTGCCCATGCTTGTAGCCACCTCCTCCTCCTGTGGCAGTGAATTCCATGTGTTAATCACTCTTTGGGTGAAGAAGTACTTCCTTTTATCCGTTCTAACCCGACCGCTCAGCAATTTCATGGAGTGCCCATAAGGAGTTCTCGTATTGTGAGAAAGGGAGAAAAGTACCTCTTTCTCTACCTGCTATTTCCCATGCATCATCTTATAAACCTCAATCATGTCTCCCCTCAGTCGTCGTTTCTCCACGCTAAAGAGTCCCAAGCGCTTTGACCTTTCTTTCTTTCTTTTTTAAACCCCTGAGAGGGTAATTTTATTATTTTTTCATAAGACTATATATAACTACAACAGAAAATAAAGGGAGGGACTACAACTAGGGATAAAGGAAAGATACCCACACTAACTAAAAACCCAAGAGTAGGAGATCATATCCATGTTAATCTATATGTAAGTTAATACGTGTTAGTATAACAATATATTCGTGAGCTTTTTTTTTTAACTACTGCTTCAATATTAGTAAGTTAGTTATTTTGAGAACACTTCTTGAGCATCTTCTTTACTTCAAAGGGCCATTTCAAGAGTCCTTCTGCCCTTACTTCTGCTTTCTCTCTCAAAAATCATACACAGTTTTACTTGCTCCCGCTTCACCCACAGAGTCCTCATCCGTTCCAGAGGTGGCAGAGTCACTTGACTTTGTTTCTTCTTCTTTAAGTTCTTCCCTTGACCCCAGCTGTCATCTCAGAAATTCCTTTGCTTTAAAGATGGAGTCAATCTTCTCTCTTTTATCATTGATTTTAAAGATGACACCTTCAGGATTCGCCCACCTGTACTGTATTCCATTTGTCTGAAGAAATGAGATTAATTCCTTGTAGCTCTTCCTCTTTTGACGAATTTCAAATGGGATATCTTTTAAAGTCTTAACAGTTAAATTCCCACATTTCAGTGGATTTGCCGAAGTTGCCTTTAATATTGCATCTCTGGTTTGTCTTCTTGCAAACTTGACCACAATCTCCCCTGGCAGGCTGGTTTTTTTTAATGTAATTGGAGTATGCCCGATAGGCAGTCTCCATATCTTTGACTATTTCATCTGCTGGTAAGCCTGTTACTGGGGCGATGATCTCACCCAGAGTCTTCTTCAAATCTTCTTTTTCATTTTCAGGCACTCCCTGAAATCTGAGAAATATGTTGGCTTTATCCATTTGCAGCTGTAACAAACGATTCTCCTGCAGTTTTTGTTTAACTTCCACATCTGTCACTCTTATCTTCATCTTCTCCATGTTCCCACTTTGTTTACAGTTCAAAACCGCTTTGCCAGAGCTTGAAAGACTCGTCGGTTCAGTATCGGTGCTCAAGTAAGTCTCTCAAAACAAATTGCTGTTTCTTTCCCCTCCCCCCCCTTTGCTTCGTTAATCTGCTCAAGCGCTTAGGAGGCGTCCCTCCTTGCGCTCCGTTTTTCCCACGGGGGGGGGGATCCGTTTTAGAGAAATAGTCCATTTAATTCAAACTCACATTCATTGTTGGTCATATCTTGACCCCGCTCTCTTCATACGCTATTCCACTCGATCTCCTGCGCTTGTCCCGGTTAGATTGGCTTGTACCCTAAGGTCACCCATCGGCTGGACCATCAGGGCGGGGGAAAGCCTCTATTCTCCGGCATCAAGCCGTCGAAGAGGCTAACCCTCAAAAGCCCCCTGGCCTGGAACCCTTCACAATGACTCAAGCCGTCGAAGAGGCTAACCCTCAAAAGCCCCCTGGCCCGGAACCCTTCACAATGGCTCAGTGGGGGTGCCACTTGAGGTGGCACCCCTCCAAGCCGAAGGTGTGCTAGTCGCCTCCTCGGGCATCGAGGAGAGCGACCGCCATCGCCGATCCACCCACCAGAAGCTCCGCTTTGACCTTTCTTCATAAGGAAAGTGTTCCAACCCTTTGCCCTTATCTGCACTTTCTCCAATGCTATAATATCCTTTCTGGGGTGTGGAGACCAGAATTGCACACAGTACTCCAAATGAGGCCGCAACATCGATTTATACAGGGGCATTATTATACTGTCCTTCTGTCCCAAACTGTTAAAGCATCTGTCCCAGTTGTCATTTAATACATCTCTTATAGGGTTTTTAAAAGATACAACCCTCTAATTTTTCTTTGTCATATCCATCTGTCTAAGGAAATTGATATTTATCTCTGTCCCAACTCTCAAATGTTGATCCTTATCTCCCAAAACCAATTTATTAGTGCAATCAATAAAGCTGAATGATAATATCTAACAATACAGGGAATGGCTAAACCCCTTTTGCTTGGGATGCACACATAAATTGTACTATGGACCCCATATACATTTATCAAATATTGACTGCATTTTTTCCAACACCTCCTGGGATACAGATAATGGTAACATCAAGAATAAAACCACCGCCTTTGCCAAAATCTTCATCTTGAAAGCAGCAATTCTGCCCAACCAAGATCATCTACCAGAGATCCATTTCTTAACACATCAACGCATCCCTCTCTCACCCTCTGGGACAAACAAAACTGAGATGTCCCAAGAAACTAACCTATGCATACAGCAAATCAATCCATTTACAGAAGAAGCGAGAAGAAGAGATTGGATTTATACCCCGCCCTTTACTTGGAGTCTCAGAGCGGCTGACAAACTCCTTTCCCTTCCCCTCCCCACAACAGACACCCTGTGAGGTGGGTGGGGCTGAGAGAGCTCTTTCAAGGACTGCTTTTTCCAGGACAGCTCTTGTCAGAACTATGGCTTGCCCAAGGTTACACCAGTGGGTGCAAGTGAAGGAGTGGGGATTCAAATGCAGCTCTCCCAGATTAGAGCCCGTGCACCTAACCACTACACAAGAAGAAGAAGAAGAAGAGAGATTGAATTTATACCCTACCCTTCACTCGGAGTCTCAGAGTGGCTGACAAACTCCTTTCCCTTCCCCTCCCCACAACAGACACCCTGTGAGGTGGGTGGGGCTGAGAGAGCTCTGACACAAACGGCTCTTTTTCAAGGACAGCTGTGCCAGAGCTTGTGACTGACCCAAGGTCACATCAGCAGGTGCAAGTGGAGGAGTGGGGAATCAAACCCGGTTCTCCCAGATTAGAGTCCGCCCACTTAACCGCTACACCAAACTGGCTCTCCAGAAGCTAGGACCGATCCCAAAAGCCCTAAACATCTCTCTCAAAAAATCCCAAACGTTTTCCCAGGTCCACAAGGTAAAATGCTGCAGAAAACTGTTGTTGATCTGTAAAACTGATCAGCTTAATTAATCTTCTGATACTACCCAACATTTAACTGTTTGCCAAAAAATGTAATTGTTCAAAATCTTTTAAAATGTTAGCTATTATTGAAGTTAATATTTTACAGTCCACATTAAGAAAAGAAGATAAGAGTCAGGTGGGTAGCTGTGTTGGCCTGAAGCGATAGAACAATATTTGAGTCCAGTCAGGCACCTTTAAAACGTTGTTCGTCTTAAAGGTGCCAACTGGACTCAAACTTTGTGCTATTAAGCAAAGACGTTAGCCTACATGCAGACAACCTGGAAGTATCCTTCCCTTTTTTAGGAACTAATGTAATATAAGCATCCTAATAAGTTTCCCAAAACCACGGAGGACTATAGTTTCAATAGAATTAGAGCCAATTTTTCTACAAAGGTTATGCAGAATTCATTTACCAAGCCATCAGGTCCAGGACATTTGCCCATTTTGAGATTTCTAATAGCTAACTTAATTTCCTCCAATCGAACTGGTCTTTACAAATATTGACCATGATCTTCTAAGATATGAGGTATTCTGATAAGTGAAAAAAAATCTGTGCCTCTCCACCTTATCCGCTGGCTCAGCGGCATACAAGCTTGAAAAAAACCTCCCAAAGTCTTCTGCAATCAGATCTGGTGAATCTAGCCTGTTTCCTGAATATATTATCTGTGGGACTCAGTAAGTCATTGATTTATCTGTGAGAAGATTAGCTAATTTCCTGATTTGTTCCCATACTCAAGCAGCAATTGTTTCCCTCTTAGAAGTGTTTTAGAAGTTACAGCAGCATCCATTAGTTTTAAAGTTATTTCTTAGCATTGAGCTTTATTTCTTAACATTACCAACTCCAGTCCTTCTTGTTCAGAACTTTTTCTTTTATATGTTTTTCCCCCGACAGACTAACCTCTAACCAAACTTTATCATTATTCTTAGTCCAATAAGCCTGGTGTGAAATCAGAAACCATCTCATATAGGCCTTAAATTACTCCCAAACTGTACCACAGTTAATACACCCCTGAATTCTTTTGCTACCCGTATTTAAATACTTAAATTGCTTATCTCAATTTGAATAGGGAAATATTCTGAGAAATTGCCTGATCCCGTTTCCCCAGCGGCGACAACCAGCCCAGGCCCAAGGGCCAGCAGGCAACTCTTGCTCCTTGAAGACCGTGGGGCAAATAAAGGTGGATGGGCTCATGGGTGAGGATTGGGTTGCCAGCCTCCAGGAGACGCCTGGAGAGCTCCCGCTCTTACCACTGATCTCCAGGCGACAGAGATCAGTCCCCCTGGGGGAAAAGGCCTGCTTTGGTGGGTGGGCTCCATGGCATTCTACCCTGCTGAGGCCCCTCCCCTCCCCAAACCCACCTCCAGGAATTTCCCAACCCAGGGCTGCAGAGTGCAGAGGGGGTTGGACTAGATGACCTGCAAGGTCCCTTCCCACTCTAACATTCTATAGTTCTATGAACCGTAGATGGGAAGAAGAGAAGGAAGCAGGGAAAGGGGGAAGGCTACCGGGGGGGGGGTGTGCTGAGGGGGGAGGAAAGAAGAAACAGCGGGAGAGGGGAAATGGGGAAATGAGATGCCTCCTCCCACAATGACCTTGTGAGTTCCCTGCTTGCATATATATATATATATATATAGATGTGTGCAAACGTTCTAACGGTTACTTCTCTTTTCCTCTGTGGCCAGAGCATCTGTACCTCTAACTGAACTGGTGCTTCTGAGGAAGTGGTCTCTGTTCTATAAAAGGTGCTGCCAGTGAGCCACAGGAGACCTCGCTGTTTCAACAGAGGCACCAGCGGGCCTCGGCAGAAGGAATCGCGTGGCATTTTTCTAGCAACAGGGCGCTCTTGGTATCTGAAGAAGTGAGCCGTGGCCCACGGAAGCGCCTCCCCTGCCACAGATTCGGTTAGACTGGAAGGTGCTCCTGGACTCTCTGGCTCTTTTCCGCTGCTGCAGACAGACTGACCCGGCCGCCCCTCTTGATCTATCTTGGGGGTCCAGAAGCAGCAAATTGCCCCACAAGCCAGAGGCACTTGGAAGCTGGCGGGAAAGTGACTGGGCAGATGCGAAACCTGCAGGCAGCACCACAAAGATGGTTTGAGGCCAGACAAGTCCAGACATGTCCAGGGACAACTGTGGAGCTTCACTCCAAGAGACAATGGACTATGCGGATCCTAGCCCGCTCCAATCAGGGGGCTGGGTTCCTGGCCGAGAAGCCAATGGGACTCTCGCCCACTGCAAATAACCTATTGGGAAGTGGGGGGGTGTTTTGGGTGGCGGTTTCTTGGGGAATATAAGCCGGCCTGCGAGCCGGCCAAAGCTGTCTTGTTCCTGACTGAATAAAGTACGCTTGCTGAAATCACTCTCCGTCTGCGTACTTTTCACTGGTTTGATGGTTTGAGGCCAGACAGTCTGTTGCTCCTCGTCCTCCTCCTCAGTGTTCACTGGGAGCCAACCGAGTGGAGCCAGCAAATCCAAGAGACCGGGGCAATGGGGGGGGGGGAGCAGCCCGGCTGGAGGCAAAAGAGAGAGGCAGAAATGGGAAGAGACGCAAGGCTGGGGTCCTCACACACCCTGAGGGGGCAAACAAGACACGCCCCCCACAGACCCTCGCCCTCCCGCCGCTCTTGACAATGCCCTGGTCCCAGGGAACGACAGGATGCCTCTCATGTGCAGAGCTTACAGGATCCTCGCTACGCCCGCTGCGGTACTGAGAAGGAAAGTGGCTCTTGGCTCCCACCTGAAGAGGCACACCGCAACAGTCTGTCGAAACAGCCATACGATGGACGAAGGCGTTCCTGGCGCATGGCAGCAGCGCTGAGGTTGCGCCTGGGGAAGAGCCTCCCCGCTCGGAAGCAACCGGCCATGGCCCAGCAGTGGGGTCTGCAGGCGTCCCTCGCTTATTAAGGAGGCAGAGGACCCCTGCGGAGAGGAGGGGGGGGCAGCACAAAGATTTACTCGCTCGATCCATCACTCACCAGAAGGCCCCAAGCGGCCACCTCTTCCCAGCCCCACGGGCCACGGGGAGAGCCGGTCAGTCAGAGGGCTCCCGGGCCCTCCCTGCCCCTGGTCCTCCAGGGCCCCTGGCCTCTGCACTCCGCTTGGCCTCCTGCCCGCAACACGGACCACGCCCACTGTTGTGTACTAAGCCTCGCCTGAACAGGCCCAGCTTGGGGCCACAGAACAATGGACGGCGAGGGTCCTGGTATGGGCCTACCACCCAGAAATGCCTCTGTAAACAGCCTATTGTGCGGAGTGTGGTGTGATGGGTGTGCCGTTTTACGGGCTTACAAGCAGGGCTCTGATCCCTGCTAAGGTGTCTTTTAGTCTTGAGCTGTTATCACAATAAGGCATGAGCTGACCACTAACACGTGTCGAACCCAATATATTTCACCCACCTTGCCTCTCCATCTAGGGCAGGGGTGGCCGAACTGTGGCTCAGGAGCCGCACGCGGCTCTTTCACACCTATTGTGCGGCTCCTGGCAGGGCAGCTGGGGAAGCTAAATATCATTAGCAAACAAATATCATTGGACAAATAAGTATCATTATCAATATCTGCTTTTATCTCTTTTGTTATTATTTTGGGCAGTCTCATTTAATGTTAATAGAAAGCAAAGCTGCATATCTCCCAGTAAAAACGTGTGTAGTATTTGTTCATGTCTTGCGGCTCTCAAACATCTGATGTTTATTCTATGTGGCTCTTACGTTAAGCAAGTTTGGCCACGCCTGATCTAGGGGATCCACCTCTTACCCGGCAAGGGGGCCGCAGGGAAGCCAGGCTGGGTGTGGGGCCTGTGCCCTGCACCGTTCCCCCCCACCCCCAGAGCCTGTTTCCACCCTCTCCTGGTCAGAGAGGGAGGAAACCAGCCAGCAGGACAGAGCAAGGGCAACAAACGGAGAGAAGCAGGCTGAACTTCAAGTTGGGGCTGGAGGTTTCCCGTCATTCCGCGCTGGGCCAGCCACAGGTGGGGCAGAGCAACAGCTTCCGCCGCCACCTGAACAGCATTCCAGACTAAAAGGAACTCCCCCACACACACGCTAGCAAAGGTCTCCTCCTGTGGGTAGGTTCCCTGGATCCCCTGGCACCTGAGGACTGTTCTCTGCTCTGACCCGCTCGCCTGCCCTTTCCTACGAGATGCACCCAACTTCCCGCCTTCAGCGTCCTGGGAAATCTCCTCATTCGGCCCAGGCAAAAAATGCACACTGGTTGTTCTCAGCTCTGGCAACACAGAGGGCTCCCCCAAACCCAAGAGCCGCTTGGCCACATATTTAAAGGGAGCACCCACCTTTGAAGCAGATCAAATATAGACATGCTCAGGGGTCGTTTCGTAGAAAAAGAGGTGCAGGAGCTCATTAGCATAACTCGTGTGTCAGAAGGCAACACCCACCACTCAGGCTCCACTGGACTGTTTTGGATTGCCAGCTATTGGGGGGGGATGTGTAGATCTGTCCTTGCAGAGGAGGGAGAGCTTGTACCTGAATAAAACTTGGTCTTAAAGGTGCCACTGGACTGTTTTGGATTGCTAGCTATGGGGGGGGGACGTGCAGATCTGCCCTCACAGAGGAGGGAGAGCTTGTACCTGAAGGCGGGCCGTGGGGAGGGGGGCTCTGCAACTTACCTGGCTGCTTCTTGCTCCTCATGGCCCAACTGAGGGCTGCTGGGAGCAGGGGGCGGGGCTTGTTGCATGTGCCCACCCCCTGGGCTCCTTACTGCCGGAGCTCCGCTCCTGTATGCTCCCGCAGGAAATGACCCCTGGACATGCTTTGATCTGGTTCAAAAGGTGAAGTGTGTGTGTGTGTGTGAGAGAGAGAGAGACTGTGGGCAGAACACTGAGCTCTCACTGCCCCCCATGCGAGCGGGTGGAGTTAAGCGGCCTCCCCACCCCCCAGCCCTTTAAAGGGCTTTGTCTGCTTTCCCATCTGTGTTTTGTGCTGCTCAGCAGGGAAAAGTGAAGTGTGGGGGGGGGGGAAGGGGGTCCAGTCCGTGGGGGGGGGGGAAGCTGGGATTATTGTCTTGCATCCACAGTTTGCCTGGACCCCAAACCCAACTCACGGCAAGCACCAGCTCAAGACGTCAGGACGTCCTCCCGGGTTCACCCACCCTGCTCAGCTGCACGCCCTCCCGGCCCCTCCCCCACCTCTCACCGTGGCTGAGGTCAGGGGCCCTGCCCTCCCTCTGACCTCCGGGGACCCCCCCCCAAAGCCTGGCCTCACCAACAGAGGGAGGCTCCTGTGTCCTCCTGCCCCCCTCCTCAGACCCACACAGTGCAGGGGGAAAGCCCCCCCAATCTGCCACGCGATGGGTTGGGGGTCTGCATTTTGTCCTGAGAAACTTCTGAAGGAGCCTCCCACCGAGCGCGCTGCAAGGGCATCCGCATGAGCGGCGGGCAAGGCCACGTGGGCCAGTGGCTGGGGGACTGGGGGTGGGGCACATGCTCGGCACACAGAGAATCCACGGCCAGCACGGACACGTGAAGCTGCCTCGTACTGAATGAGACCACTGGGGTCCATCAAACTCAGCAGCTCTCCAGGGCGTCTCAGGCAGAGAAAGGTCTTTCCCATCACCTACTGCCTGGTCTGTAAGGAAGGCCGAGCGCCAAGGAATAGATTCTTTTGAACTATGGTGCTGGAGAAGACTCTTGAGAGTCCCTTGGACTGCAAGGAGAGCAAATCAGTCAATCCTAAAAGAAATCAACTCTGACTGTTCCCTGGAAGGCCAGATAATGAAACTGAAGCTAAAATACTTTGGCCACCCAATGAGAAGGGAGCCCTCACTGGAGAAGAAGACCCTGATGCTGGGAAAGATTGAAGGTCAAAGAAGACGGGGACGGCAAAGGATGAGATGGTTAGACAGTGTCATAGATGCAACGAACATGAAATTGAGCCAACTTCAGAGGACAGCGGAAAACAGGAGGGCCTGGCGAGATTTTGTCCATGGGGTCGCAAAGAGTCAGACTTGACTGTGCGACTGAACAACAACAACTGCCTGGTCCTTTTTTTTTAACTGGAGGTGCTGGGGATTGAACCGGGGACTAAGCCACAATCTCCAGCTGAAGGATCTCCACCAAAGAGGCTCTGGAACAGCAGTGTGGCTCCAACGTAGGCACCTTCCTACCGCTCCAGCTCACTGGCGGCCCTCGTTCTGTGTCCTCTAGCGACCCCACAGGGCTGCCCTAAGGAGAGCCACATCATCACCCCTCTCATTCTGCTCAAGGCTGAGCTGGCTGAGGTCTCAGGCCAGAAGGAAGGTTCCTTATGCTCAGCTCCTGCACTCTTCCATCTGTATGAAAGGTGTGCGAAGGGGAATTATTGCAACGTGCCTTTAACAAAAACGACTCCTGAATCTCTCCGCCAGCCTCTAGTGATGATAGTGCACGTTTCACTCTGCATATTTTAACTGTGGGTTCAGCAATGTTTTTAATTATGTTTGTATTATGGAAGCTGCTGTTAGGATTGTGGAAAGGTGGGATATAAACCTTTTAAATAAATAAAATGACCCATTGTTCCTGGATTAGCAAAATCCTTCTTCATCACAGGTGGGCTTGAATTTAGCTGGGGAAAGGTGTTTGGGGCTGACGCGTCAGTCTAACTCCAACCAATGGACAATCCTATACAGAGTGCTCCAAAGGCGGTGGTGGTGGGGATTCCCGATTCAACATGCTGTTTCCCCCCTTAAACTGAGGGCTTCATCCAGAGGCTCCGGTTCTGGCTTGGCTGGGGGGCTCCCTTGGGGAAGCAGTATAGCAGTGGAACAGACTGCCTCAGGAGGTGGTGGATGCTCCTTTGCTGGACGTTTCCAAGCGGAGGCTGGACGACCCTCTTTCGGGTATGTTATACGGCAAATCTTTCGGCTCTGCTCCTGCAGAGTGCAGGGGGTTGGACTAGATGACCTGCAAGGTCCCTTCCAACTCTAACATTCTATGATTCTATGGTTTGCAAGGGGGCAGGGTGTCAGCTACGCTGCCATGGGGGTTGGGGAGCTCGGTCTGTGTTAACGGCTACTGCATTCCTTTCTGTGCTTTTTCTGCTTTGCGCCGAAATGCTTATCTAGACAGATGTGCAGGAGGGAGTTGTATTGTCTGGGTTTTTCCTAGGTGCCGTGGGAGAGTGTTGGTTCTCAGCTTTAGCTACCTAACGGTCTCCAAGCTTTATCCCGCGCGCGGGAGGGTGCCTAATTGGCCAGTGCTCGGGGGGGGGGTTGCATACGAATACCCTATATCCTATTATGCCCATGGGGCCGCCGCCATTCTTAGCAGTGCTTATGTTACTGCATCTATAGCTCTGCAATAAAAGTATTACCGTTCCTGAATGCGTGTACTTCGTTGTTGGCTGTGGGTTCTGACACAGGGCTGGTGCTGAGTGGACAGCAACTCCAGCCACTTGCCTGCCCAAATCCCACCTGTCCAAAGAGGCGGCCGAGGACTGGCCTTTGAGGCCCAGAAGGCAGAGAGAGCCGAGTGGACTATCGTGTGTCTCAATAACAAGGTGTTTGAACAGGTGGGGGGGGGGGGGGCAACTGAAATCAAATCCTTTCGCTCTCCTACACCATATCAAAACAGAGAGAGGGAGTAGAGGAGCTGCTGAATGAGCCCCAAAGACTCCCCGGTTCCCTCTGGGGGGGGGGGGTGTCTGCCTTGCAGCTGTGGCACTTCCCGGTTGGTCTCTGTTACTCCTTTGATCATCTAGTCCTTTGATTGTAGGAGACTTTAAAAAAAAAATTAATAGCATGTTTCACTCTTTGGAGCCCAAGCAAAACGGAGTCTTTTTTCACTTGTGCTTATTGTTTGGTGTCAAGTATTCGATTTCTGGGCTAATTTGAAGCCACTGCAGCGCATGTGCGAGGAGAGAGCGATCGAGTGTCCCGCCCGCCTGCGGGGCTTCTCTCCCACTAAAAGCTCCTTCCCAGCTCCGGGCCTGAAGACCAACTGCAGAGCTGCAGGGGTGGGAATCTTCTTTGGGAGGCGCAGAGGGGAAACTGGGGGGGGGTGTCATTTGGGGGATATCAGGGGAATCTGGTGGAAAGTAACATTTGAGTATTTGGATATCTGGATAGGCAACGAATAACTGGGAGATTAACATGACCTGGGAGGGAACGGAATGTGGGGTTTTTTTGGGGGGGGAGATAACTGAAGAGGAACCTAATTTGGGGGCAACTGATGTTCATACCTTAAGAGAGCACCCCTTTTGTGCAACACCTGAGGCCTTGGGCAAGGCTCATTTCCCCACGGAGCCCAACAGCGGCCAACTCTTGCTTCTGGGCAGTTTATAAGCAGGACCTGGGGACAGCTGTTATCTGTCCCTTATGCAGAGGTATACTGCCCCTGAACACGGAGGCTCGCTTAGGTCCCATGGCAGATCGGAGAGGCTTCCCTGGGCAAAGCAAGTGCCAGCAGGCACAGGGGACAGATGGAGGCAAGGGAACGGGAGGCCAGAGGGGCTTGACCGCCAGGGTGTTCCAAGACCCACCCACCCCTCTCTCAGCAAGGCACTGGCCAGGGTGGGCTCTCCTTACTCACCAGCACCAGGAAGTTATCTGCACCCCTCTCTTGCTCAGGGGCCAGCACCCACACCCCAGCCAGGCCCTAGACCTGCAGGGCAGGCGAAGGGAGGGACCCGGAACCCTCGGAGAGAACCAGACGGAACGTCCGTTGGTGACCGTTGGAGGCGTCGGCAGTGGGAGAGCGGGCCCAGAGCCACCCAGCGGGGGAAAGGGCTCATGTGACCGGAGGCACCATGAAGGCCGTGGTCGGGTAACTTATCCTGGTCGGGATGGGGTTCATTTGTGTTTCACCTGATTTACAGATCATGTTGATTGTTAAAATCATGACCTCAGGAGACAACGTTCAGACCCAAAATGGACTGACACTAGAAACACAGACCTGGAAGGGACCTCCAGGATCATCTAGTCCAACCCCCTGCACAATGCAGGAAATTCACAAATACACACACACACACCCAGTGATCCCTGAGCTACGCCCAGAGAAAGGCAAAAAACAGCTCCAGGTTCCCTGGCCTATCTTGCCTGGAGGAAGAGTCCTTCCTGACCCCAAAGTGGCAATCAGCAGGAGCCCCTGGGGGGCGTGTAAGAAAGCTCCACAAAAGCTGAGCACTGGCACACCCCTTCCTGCCCTCCCTCCTTCCCACGATCTGCCTGAGTTCAGAGAAGGAGCACAGCTGTCAGATGGGGCCATCTAGCCTCTGCTTCAAAACCTCCCAAGAAGGAGAGCCCACCACCACCTCCCGAGGAAGCCTGTCCCACCGAGGAACCACTCTGACTGCCAGCAAGTTCTTCCTCATGTTCAGCTGAACATTATTTTGATCTAATTTCAATCCATCGGTTCCCGTCTGACCTTCTGAGGCAACAGAAAACGCCTCGGCTCCATCCTCTATACGACAGCCCTTCAAGTACTTGAAGGTGGTGATCATATCACCTCTCCGTCGTCTCCTCTCCAGGCTAAACAGACCCGGCTCCTTCAACCTTTCCTCACAGGACTTGGTCTCCAGACCTCTGGACACGTTCCAGCTTCTCAATATCCTTCTTAAACTGTGGTGCCCAAAACTGAACACAATACTCTAGGTGAGGCCTCACTAGAGCAGAGTAAAGCGACACCATCACTTCACGAGATCTGGACGCTATACATCTGTTGATACAGCCCAGAATCCCATTTGCCTTTTACGCTACCCCATCATACTGCTGACTCGTGTTCAGACCCCTAGATCCTTTTTGCACATACTACTGCCAAGACAAGTCTCCCCATCCTATAATTATGCATTTGATTTTTCCTACCTGAATGCAGAACTTTACATTCATCCCCACTAAATTTCTTTTAGCCCAGTTTTCCAGCCTGTCAAGACCACCCTGTAACCTGACTCTGTCTTCTACCGCATTCGCTCCCCCTCCCAATTCAGTATCATCTGCAGATTTAATAAGCATTCCCTCTATCCCTTCATCCAAATCACTTATAAAGGTGTTGAACAAAACAGGTCCCAGGACAGATCCTCGAGGTACTCCACTTGTCACTCCTCTCCAAGAACATAAGAGAACACAAGAGAAGCCAATGTTGGATCAGGCTAACGGCCCATCTAGTCCAACACTCTGTCACACAGCGGCCAAAAACACCAGGGGCCACCAGGAGGTCCGGCAGTGGGGCCAGGACACCAGAAGCCCCACACACACCATTGTTGAGGATGAGGACCCGTTCACAAGCACTCTTTGGGGGCGCTCTGCCAACCACTTACAAACCCACCTCACAGTAGTAGGATCCAAGCCACATTTTACCCACTCGTCAACAAGAATATCACGTGGTATCTTATCAGAAGCCTTACTGAAATCAAGATAAACTACATCCGGCAGCATTCCCCTAATCTGACAAAGCAGCAACTCTCTAAAAAAGGAGATGGAAGTGAGTCTCCCCTGACTTGTTCTTGAGCAACCCACGGCCTCTCCTGGGGCGTGTGCCCCCACGGTCATGGCCAGGGGACAGACAACGGCAGCTGTCCGGTCATGGGGAGGGGGTGTTTCCAGCACACTATGCCCACCTCCTTTCCCGTCTGAGGGATGGCCTCCGGGGGCCCCCTCCCTCTCACCCAGCCCCTCCCCCCTGCACACCTTCGCACAGCGGGTGGCGGGGGGGTTAACCTCCCAATCATCTGCCTGCCACCTTCTCCCTGCTGGCTTCAGGTGGCTCAGCCAGCAGCACCCTTGGGCCACTTTGTGTTTCCCCCCGGCAATGCGGGGGGGGGGGGCACAGGTAAGCAGGCCGGCAGCACCTTCTGCACCCTTTGCCTCCTGGGCAGCCGCGGGGATCAGGGCCTGGGGGAGAAGGCAGGCCAAGGAGCCTGTGGGGACGGACAGGGAGGAGCCCGCGAGCGAGTGAGCCTCACCCTGCCCGCCGTGGAGCACCCCCCGGGGTGGTGGTGGCAAAAGGGAGCTGGCTTCCTCCTGGCCCTTTCCAGAACGGCGCTTCTGGGCCCTGCTGTTTGCCAGCAGCCACTGCAGACATCCCGCAGGGAGAGGGGGCTGTTTGGGCTCCATTCTGTTCTGTATGTTTTTAATGAGGGGCTGCGGTGGCTCAAGTGGTTAAGACGCTGAACTGCAGACCGGAAGGTCTGTAGTTCGGCAGTTCAAGACCCGAGTGCCGGATGACGGAGTGAGCTCCCGTCTCTGGCCCCAGCTCCTGCCAACCTAGTAGTTCGAAAGCAAGAAGAAGAGATTGGATTCATACCCCTCCCTTCACTACCCGAAGGCGACTCAGAGGGGCTTACAAACTCCTTTCCCTTCCCCTCCCCACAACAGACACCCTGTGAGGTCGGTGGGGCTGAGAGAGCTCTGACAGAAACTGCTCTTTTTCAAGGACAGCTCTTATCAGAATTACGGCTTGCCCAAGGTCATCCAGCCAGGTGCAAGTGGAGGAGGAGTGGGGAATCAAACCCGGTTCTCCCAGAGTCCACGCACTTAACCATGACACCAAATTGCAAGTAGATAAATAGGTCCCACTTCGGTGGGAAGGTGACAGCGTTCCGTGTGCCTTAGCGTCTAGTCATGCCGGCCACATGACCACGGAAACGTCTTTGGACAGCGCTGGCTCTTTGGCTTGGAAAGGGAGATGAGCACCGCATCCCTAGAGTCGGATTCGACTGGCTTTCGAGCGAGGGAAACCTTGACCTTTACTATGTTTTTAATATGTGATTTGTAAGCCACCTGAAATCGAACGTCTGAAAGGGGCTTAGGCCACCAGGCTCTGAAGCAGCCCCTTTTCCGATCGCCTGCGGGAAGTCAGGCTGCTCCGGCCCCCAAAGGAGGCCACGCTGGGGGTGGAGAGGCCTCCCTCTGCCCAACCCTCCTCCTCCGAGACGCCACCTAGGTGAAGAACACAGGATTGGACCTGAGGGATCAGCGGCCAGACTCAGGGCCAGGTGGACCACTCGGGTCAAGGGAGTGACTCCTTCTCTTCTTTGAAGCCACTGAGGTGCTCCCAGTGGCTGACCAGGGTGGGGAGGGGGACACAGGCAGGCTTGGAAACATGTCCCTGGACCGGCAAGGTGACCGTGGGGTACATTCCCAGCAGACAGTGTGGCACCCCTCGCCTGCTCACTGCCCTTGGCCGAGCAGAAGCAGGACCTGCCGGCAACGCTTCTGGGTCCAGACAGACACGACCCAAATGAGGAATGGGGGGAAACATCTCCTAAGACGAAGAGCTACAGAACAACCCACTCGGACGGCAGGACTCGAAGTCTCGCTCTGGGACTGAGGTCCCGTGGGCTAAGGGCAGAGGTCATTTCGGCCGCCCCGCTTCCGGCCGCCCCGCTTCTGGCCCTCATTCAGCCAGGAGGAGGCAGGAGAAGAGGGAGGGTAAGTTGCTTCCCCCCTGCCGCCCCCCACCCCTGCCTGCCTGGGGCCAGGGAGGGCCTTCGCGGGGCTTCCTTGCACTCCCGCCGGCCTTGCAGGTCCACCGCCGGGCCCCTCATGGGGCTCGGCAGTGGAGCTGCAAGGCCGCCGCCGCCCAGGACCGTTGGGGGCGGGGTGTGTGGCCTTATGACACACTTCCGGTGATGTCAGGGGGTGTGGCATATGCTAATGAGTTATGCTAATGAGTCCCCCTAGCTCTTTTTCTACGAAATGACCCCTGGCTAAGGGCAACTTCTCAAGTCATCAGTTCCCGGACACGGTCAAACACTGGGGAATGTTTCTAAATTGTAAATGCTACCACTGCACTACGCTGGTGGCCTGGGGACCTTAATGCCCTCGCTTGGGTCCACAATTGTCCGGACTCCCTGCCAGGGGCCAGCAAATCTCTCTGGCCTTCTTTTTAAAGAAAGGAAAAAAGCAGCTCTTCTCCTGCCTCTGCATTTCTTCATTTATTCGTATCCTGCTTTTCTCCCCATGTCTGAGACTCACAGTGGCTCAGAGCATCTTTCTCCCCTCCTTGGTCTCTCACGACAACAACAACAACAACACTGTGAGGTAGGCACGGCTGAGAGTTTGTGATGGGCCCACGGTCGCCCAGTCCGGGGTCACCCGGACTCCTGGTCCACCCCTGGCACTAGTCCTGGTCCACGCTGGCTCTCGAACCAAGGAAGGGACACGGCCACCCACTCCCCAAAGACGCAGCAGAGCCTCCGTCCCGGAAGGGAAGATCAGCGCCAAGCTCCAGGACGGCTTCCGTTGCCCGCCGGGGGCTGGGGGGCCCCTCTGCCCGCATCAGATGCCCTCAGAGCAAGCAGCGCCTCCTCTGCACTCCTCAGACTGCACTCCTCCGCAAGAGAGGGCGCCCGGCTGCACCACCCCTGCGGAACGCGCTCCCCCAGCAGTGTGTCTGCACAAACATCTCTGCAGCGTCAGCAGGAGGTCTCACCTCACTCGCTGGGCAGCCTGGAAGCCAACTCTGGCATCTCATCTTCTGGCTCACGGGGCGGAGCAGCCTCCAGGGCCCAGGCAAGGGGAGTCTGGGGCTGCAGCCACCCCCCCCCCCACCAAGAGCTCCTGCTGGGCCTTAATGGAAAGCCCCTGCCGTGACCCCCCCTTGGCTGCCCCCAGAAGTGGGGACCTGGCCCAGTCAGACCCCAGAAGACCACCAGAATCCCTGCTCGGAGCCTCCCTACCTCTGGCACAGGCTGCCACTGAGACGGACAGCTCTCCTTGCCGGCCCAGTGCCCAAATGGGTGGGCGGAGGGCACAGGCGCCCATGTCCCGCTGACACTGTTCTTCATGCGGAAAGCAGCACCCACCTCTAGCCCTTCAGAGGACGAACGGAGCCTCCCCGTCCCCCCGCCACGGGCAGCAGAAGCCCTCCTACTGCATTGGGTCTGCTTTTCCTTGTGCGGGTTGATGTGTATTAATGTGCAGGACACAGCATTGTGGAAAGGAAAGCACAGCCCGGCAGCACCCTGAAGACTTACAAGGCGTTTCCCGGGCCCTACCCGAAGAAGCAGGTAAGCTTCCCCCCCCCCCCCCCCGGTGCCCCCCCCCCCCCCCCCCCATGGCGAACCGGGGCTCACGCGAGCGGCCGCTGGAAGGGACATGGTTCCCCTTCAAGGCTCCCCCCTCCCCCGCTTTGGTCTGCCCTTCCAGACGAACCCGCTGGGGGACCCTCCTGGAGGTCCCGTCGGGAGCCAGAGGCAGCCCCTTCCACGCAGCCCCTCTGGGTCGGGCTGGCTGGGAGGGAGCCTGAGCCCCCCCCTCGCCTGCCTGGAGGGCCGGTGCATGGACGGATGCCCTCCCTCCCAAGGCCCCCCCTCCCTCACTGAGGCCTCCCGAGCCCCCCACCAGGGACCAGGCCTTGGGCTCACAGCTCCCCACACACACACACACACCAGGCTGGGTGGCTGTAACTGGATGCCCGGGCAGGTGCGTGTGCCGCTTCGCCGGGCAGCAGGGACTGAGCTGGTTCGTGATCGATCGGCGGCCGTCCAAGGCCGGACTCCAGCCAGGCTTCCCCCCAAAAACACACACACACTCACCTTGCGCCCTCTTCCTGCCGAACGTTATCCCGAAGAGCGGCATCCTGGGAGGCTCCTCTCAGCAGGTGAGTCCCGCGGGCGTCCTGCAGGCCAGAGCAAGAGGAAGACGTCGTGACCGCGGGGCCCCTCTCTCTCCTACCTGGCCCATGGGAACGAGGAGACTGGAAGCCCACACCCCAGGGAGGCTTCAGGTGGCAGCTACGGTTACACACACGGCAGCCGTCTCACTCTGCTCCCTCGGCACACTGGCAGGAGGCTGCACCGTGGCGCCCACCGGCTCCACCCCACCCACCCCCAGGTGCCGACAGGCAGAGGGCACCCACCCATCAGGAGGGCTGTGGCGGCACCACCGGGGCCTCCTCAGGGTGTGAAGGGGAGGCTCCTTCCGCAGTGGGCCGTGGGGGCCTGGGAGGGAGCAGCCCTCCTTTGCACTGGCCAGAAGGCCCTCAGGGCTCCAGCTTCCACCTGAGGGCCCCTCTCCACCTTCCGGACGCACTTGGGGAGCCCCAACCTCCCCCCTCCCCCCACATTTGCCTTGCCTGTCCAGGATCGCAGAGGCGGAAGAGGCCACAAGGCCAGTTTCCCCTCCCCCCCCCATACAGGTGGCTACCTAGGAAGCAAGTGGCGCTTGGAGTGGCCCCGTCATCCCCCTCCTCTGTGACGGGCAGCACCCAGCCCACGGCTCCTGGGCCGCAGCCCGCAGCAGGTATTCATTGTCGTCCTCTATACCCCCCCCTCCTCCTCCAGCAGCTGGCGCTGCTCCCCTCCCCTCCACTGTATCCTCACAGCAACCCAGTGAGGTAGGCTAGGTTGAGAGACTGTGACTGGCCCAAGGTCACCCGGCCAGTGCTCCCTCTAAGCTGAGCTGGTGCGAGCCAGCTCACCGTTTTTTATCCTCCGGCTCACACATTTTTGCCTTCGCTCAGGAAAGATGCGGCTCCAGAGGAAACGTAATGTATGCAGTCGCCAAATGGCTCACTCACATCTTTAATGCCAGCGGCTCACAAAGTAGAATATTTGCTCGCAGGACTCCACAGCTTAGAGGGAACTTTGCGTGACCTGGCCCGTTTCTGTCACTGAGCGGGGATTCGAACTGGGTCCTAGTCCAGCACTCTGACCCTGGCTCAACACGTGTGGAAGCTCCCGCCCATCTTCAGCCGGCCCTCTGCTTCCCAAGCCTCTCCCCACCCCCCACTCTGAGCGGAGACTGCAGGTGCCTCAAGGCAGAAACCCGCATCCCTGGCCCCGGGGTGGGGGGTGGGGTGCTAATAGGGACAGGTCGAGCAGGGGAGCCTCCAGCCAGCGGGGGGGGGGGGGGGGGGAGACACCCGAAGGAGGCTGGTTTTGCAGAGGAGAAGAGGAAAGGGTTTAATAAGGCAGCGCTTGATTTCCCCAGTCCCCCCACATCCATGAGTCCCTGTGGATTTCAGCGCTGTTTGCAATTATGCTGTGCAGCCCACAGAGATGGTCCCAGTTGACAAAACAGGGGAAGCGTTCTTCTCTGCAAGAGGAGGCGCAGCTGAGCCACTCAAAGGTGTGCGCACTGGCTGTCAGCATCCAGAGAGGGTACATCGCAGGGGGTGGGTTGAACACGAGCACCTCTGAGATGCCGAGAGGTCACCAGGACGTGCACCTCCGTTTTCCGGGGGTTCCGCAGAAATGATGACCCACAAAGGTGATGTGCCATGGGGGGGAAGATTTGGAGCCGTTCCATGCGTGCAGAAAGACGACCTCTCGGTGGCGCCACATCTGGGCGTCTCCACGCCTTTCCTCTCAACAGTGCCACCCAGTGCCACCACAGGCGTGACGGGAGTTAGGGCCCGGGCTGGGGGGGGGGGGGCACGCTCTCCAGGACCCCAGGCAGGCAGGCAGGCAGGGAGGGAGGCGCCGCACAAGGGCAGGGCCCTGCCTTCCAGGACAGGGGGGCTCCACTCCAGCCAGTGTTCCCTTCAAACTGAGTGAGTGTGAGCTGGCTCGATCCATATATAGGAGGCGGTGGCTCGACCCCCGTCCAGCGCGCTCTCGCTCTCTCTCTCTCTCGCGGGCGGGCTGGATACGGAGCGAGGCCCCGGCCCCGCAGCGCTTCCATCCAGGCGGGGCCGGAGAGCGGGGCTCCGCGTGCGTGCAGGGGCACCGCGGCCGGCCAGGTGGGGGCGCGCCCGGACACCATCATGGGGGGTGGGTGGCCCGGAGCGCTCCCTCCCTCCCTCGCCCCGCCCCGCCCGCGCGCCTCTAGCAACGGCTGGCCTCGGTCGGTCGGTCGGTCTCGTCGTCCCCGGCGGCTTCCCCGCGGCGCCCCTCCTCCTCCTCCTCCTCCTCCTCCGCGGCTCAGCGCCGCCCTCGCTGGCCAGCTCGATGGAGTCGCCCTCCTCGCTGCCCGCCGCCGAGGGTGAGGGGCCTCTGAGCCGGCGCAGAGTTCCGGCGGCGGCGGGGGGGGGGGACACCAGAGTCACC